>NC_138147.1:5082500-5140000 GCF_964199315.1 Orbicella franksi | reverse complement strand
ACGAACATCGTTGTATGACCTCTTATCAGCGTAAACGTTATAAATTGCATAGAACGATAACGAACGTATTTAGTGGCTAGAAATACGAACAACAAATCCAAAAAATGTCTTCCCTTTCTTCTTTTGCATATTACTTATGTCAAAAATTTTTGAAGTGATTTAATCGAGTTTTAGTTCCACTTTTAGGAAGGAAAACAGAGAAGCAAGAACTCACTAAAATCGATGTAAATAAAACGGTCAAACTCCTAAAACTCCTCATCAACTTGTAGTAATATCAGATAGTAATACACAAATGAAGCAAAAGAACGCACCTTTTATTGTATTTTTCCCTTATTTCTAGCTGCGAAATACTTTCATTACTGATTCCATTTTAAGGCCTGACCAAACGCACGCAGCTGTATTTAAACGCAGCATATTCAAAGCGATTGCTTTATAGTTGAATGCGCTTTCAAAGTATAGAATGAAAATGAGATTTTCTGCATGCTTCTATGTTCAGTACGACGCTAATGTATTTTGGTTGAGAGGTCTAAATTCGTGTGAGTAAAACAGAAGACAAAGATTGCGGTTTTTTCATTGTATTTGCATTCCAATTTAGAGCCGGAAATTTACCATCATCCCTCAGCATAATCCGTTTTTCATCACTTTTCATCAATCATTACGATATATAATAACTTGCAATCTGATCTTGAAAGGTATTTCAAGAGTGTTTTTTCCTGATAACACACTGTTTATTTGGGAAAATACCATTTTCAAGCGACACGCCTGAACCGAAGATTCTGGAGCAAAGGTCAGAGGAAATGATAAAAGGTTTGATAGCATGTTGTGCTATGTTGTCATCATGTCAGAATTTAGATTTACATACTTTGCGGGATCGCTGTATAAAGCACGAGTGACTGTTTGTCGAGATGTACTACTATGGGTCATTTTAAGGGATTCTAGTCTACCTAGAGTGGCAGTCGGTTGCGAGGCGTCGCTGTGTTCTCTGCACTGTACATGTATTCCCGATTCTGCCACACTCGGCTACACTCATAGCGGGAAATTTGTGTATTTTCTGTGGGGATACCAGAGAGACTTTGAGAACGAACATCGTCTTATATGATGTTGTGAAACCGCGTAAATATTCTAATTTGTATGGGACGCTGAAGAACGTATGCAGTGGCTAGAAATACGGAAACAAAATTCAAAAACATGTCTTTCCTTTCTTTTGTTGTTTTTATTGTATTTTTCCCTTATTTCTAGCTGCGAAATACTTTCGTTACTGATTCCACTTTAAGGCCTGGCCAAACGCACGCAACCGTATTTCAACGCAACATTGTTGCTCACATGTTTCACATTTTTGATCACCCTGTTACACCTCTGTAATGTATCAGTCAATTCCAGCAGTGCCCATCCCCCCCCGGGCAACCGCGGGGCATTTGCTCAAGTTGTCAGTCCCGGGGGTGGGGCATCTGCAATTTTATCGTGGCCCGGGGGCTGGGCATTTGCGTACCCCGGGGCGACCCCCGGGCATTCGACACACGTGTTTTGGAAAGTGCCATGGATGAGTTCATCGGGAAAGACGAGGCGTTTGTCGAACAATGGCTTGTCCGTCAGGGACTAGAGAAACTTAAAGTTATGTTTTCTCAATTTTAGATATTTCTTCATTACTTGTAAGCATATAAATATAAGCGACAAGGTGAACTATATTTTGTTTATCACAAAACAATAACTGACGTGAACACGACTATTTCGCATTTCGCATTCAAAACTAGCCTAGCATTTTTTAAATTCATGAAACTGGAGTTAAAATACTTAAGGTTTGCGAATTCAAATGATGCGATCTTGAAGACAGATCTTGCAAGCTTAAAATGCAATGCATCATCATTTAAAATGTCTTGATTCTTAACAGAAAAAGTAGCCTGCGAATACAGGCGCCTATCATCGCTCACGGCTGGGGGCACGCCCGCCGCAATCCCAGCTATCCTCTAGCAAACTGTTAAAAACAAATATAAAGAAATAAATATAATCAGAATCAACTAACACGTACTGTTGTCCTTGAAGTCTTACCGTCGCATTAAAATACTGAACAGTTGACCGTTAATTCACTGATTAATTTAAAAACTACGGAGGTGTTGGAAGGCGACGATCCCGGGGGCGGGGCATTTGCCCTCTTTCTTCGTCCCCACCCCGGGGCATTTAGACAGCTTATGTTTCCCCAACCCGGGGAATTTGCCCATTTTTTTTAAAAAAAATGCTAATGCCCGGGGGTTAGCCCGGGGGGGGGGGGTGGGCACTGCTGGAATTGACCGATGCATAACTGACCGGAAACCAAACATGTGCAACATGTAGCAGTTGGCCCACCTTTGTAAACAACTTAGTTAAAAGCCCGACTATGCCGCAACATAAGTTTATTCATTCTGCAGATAACTTCTATCAAAGAGCAGTTTGATGAAAATGAACCAAGTAAAGTTGGTTGCTGTGCTAATTCTAATTTGCCTGGCGACGTCATTGGTGATTGACAGTGGGTAAGTACACAGGTTTCAAACTGTGTTCCAACGACCACGGGAGGCAGTGGAGAAAGATCCTGGGAACGAGGTTGCAAACTAGCCTGTTCCAGGCTCTCGGTAGTTGGAGACGAGCGAAAAACAAAGAGGGTGAGCCAGAGAAAAAACGAGGGAGGACTAAGTCCCCCTCGTTTTTTCTCTCGTTCGCCCTCTTGCCTGGACCAGGCTAGCTTCAAACTTATAAAACTCTGTCTTCAATTTAAAAATATCTTGCTTAGCAACCAGGGTTCGGTTGCTTATGGGGGCTAATCAAAGATTAGCATGAATTTGACGTTTTCAGTCTTACTTTGACCTAAATCAAACTCTACAAGACATTGGCATAAATACGGTTTTACACAGGCAAATAGCTAAGGATGAGAAAATCACTTTCCTGATTTTAAGAACTGAAGACTTCAGCATAATGTAAGAGTTTTATGAAGATCAGGAAATGAAATTATGAAATTGAATCAATGTATGAGAAATTCACTCAATGAAGTTTTCAATTAAACACTGCCTTAAGCCATTTTGTCATTTTCGAGATTTGAGCGAATTTAGGTTATCACCCCACAGTGCTGAAATTATATGGTGTTGGTAGGATCAAAAGTTCCGTGTCCTGACCAGGTCAGCTGCGACACGTACCCAGTCTCGGCCGAGATTTCAACTTTTCAACCAGCTCGCTAACATGGTAAAAGAGGAGTGTGTGTGCGCTTTATAGGCATGGCGATTTCTGAATAGCCTTGTGCCTCTGTTTCAAAACAGTCCTCGTGGAACACCTTTTATACGATTTTCATCTGCGGCCCCGTCCACACCACCTTGGAGAAATTTGAAAATGCAGCTTTATTTCAGCAGTGAGGCCTACCGTCCACACTTATCCGCAACGAAAACGGAGCTTTTCGAAAACGCCCTTCAGACCGGAGGAATTTGAAAACGCCGGCTCTGCGTTTTAGTGCGGACGGGAAACATTTTGAAAACCATGGAACTTATCGAAAACGATGACGTCACGATAATCATGTGATTTTCCTGCTCGAGTTTCCCTCAAACACAAATCCAAAATGATCAGTGATTGTTGCGTTTTCAAATTTCTCCGGCGCAGTGTGGATGGAAAACATTTCATGCGTTTTCAGAGTAAAAGCGCCTTTTTGAAATTCCTCCAGCATAGTGTGAACGGGACCTGAATGGTTTCGCACGAAGGCTAGTTTTGACACACGCAAAATTCGACTTCGGAAATGTCTATTGATTTGCAGCAAAAGATGACTCTGCAGGCCTTGCATTGTGCGTTCAACGCAAAACATTGTGAGTAAATGTTAATTGCAGCGAAAATTCGAATCGTTTCCGAATAAAGTTTTGAAGTTAATCTCGCCAGACTCCTGCTTTAACACCTTAGGGCAAATAGCCTAAATTCACTTAAATAACGTTTAAACACCTCAGGATGGAAAGAAATAAGACAAAAAATATGTCGATAAACTTAATTCAGTGAATTAATCATACATTAATTGATTTTAATCTTAGTTCCTGATCTCCATACAAACTGATTTGAGCCGCCTCTTCGAGTCGTACGCTCCTAAGTGTGACTCGACGATATGGGTGAAATTCAAGGTAAAACCAGCAAAATTCACGGAATTGCAATACGACACGGTGAGTGACTAAAATTCGTATTTTTGATATCACAGAAATGCATACTTCGCGGTCAGACGCCGCCGTAGACGTCTCAGGGACTGGAACGGGAAGACTGCTCAGGAGTTTTACGAGGAAACCTTGCAGGATGAAGAAAGGGGTGGCCCTGAAGAGCAAAAATGTCCGGAATGCTACTGAGCATATTGTGATTCACTGAAAATATAATAGAGCGGTTTTCAGCTGAGCGTCGTAGAACCAAAATCAAAGTTATCAATCTGGCCAGTCACAAAAGACGAAACTAGTGCAGAGAACCAATAACATTACTCAAAGCAAATACATGCTGCTGACGCAAAGCGCGGGAAATCGTGTACGTGCAGGGCACGATAGACATTTTTCTTCTGATTGGTTAAGAAAGAAGCGCGAGTTTTTTTCTTTTTAAACCAATCACTGAACCAAGTGAAGCAAAACTAATGATACACTTAACTGAAAACCGCTCTGAGAAAAGAAAACACACTATCATGGGTGCTCAAAAGAGATAACTGATGATAATAAAAGTTGTAGGAAAAATGTCTTGTACATTTTGTATGTCTGAGCCGAATGATGCAAAACAATCAAGCTTCCGGAGTTTGTAAATTTTGCTATGTTTGTTTGCCTAATGTTTTCCTCTTTCTTCTCATAATATGAAAATAACCACAATGAAAGCTTGCGAAAGGTACCTGCTAGTCGAATGTAAGATTGACTAGTCTGTTCACAGACCTCCTAACATATATAGTCGCGGGCGGCGCGAACAAGATGATACAGGCACAGGCACAATTTTTAATACAAGCATAAAGTATCACAAGCACAAAAACAGGCATAAGTAAAAGAATAAGCCCAAGCAAAGGTTCAAGCACAGATAGTGGCGCAGGCACCAAGCAGGCACAGAACAGACGAAAGCACAGGCATTAGCACAAAACATGCGCAAACACAAGCAAAAGTAATAAAACAGGCATAAGAACAAGGACAGGTACATGAATAAGCATAATTGAAGCACAGTAAAGCACAAGCGTTAGTGTAATCAAAAGCACAAGAACAAGTATAGGCAAAAAAATAGATACATAAAGGCACGGCATACGCCTAAGTACAAGCACAGGCATATGCATAAACATAAGCAATACAAGCATAAGCAAGTGAAAACACTAGACTGACATAAACACATGCTGAACGAACATGTTTGTCTCTTTTTATTCTCATGCTGTCCTTAAATTGAGGTGAGAACGCGGTGACATCAAACACACTGAAGCATTAGTACATGGCAGTCAACCAGGTACAGCTCACTACGACCCAGACTTCTGCGAAAGTATCTAAAATAAAATGGTGGCTCCCCCATTCTCGTCCCCAGCACGGCTTTATTTGATGAGAATGAGCTGGTGTTTCTTTGTTATGTATCCCACATCCCGTTAATGCTGCGGTTGTTTGTCTCCTTATGCTTCATTCAAGTGTCCTAATTTTCTTATGCTTGTCCTCATTACTCTAGTGAAACCTGGTCTTAACATACAACGTCTAGCAGGCCGTTTAAAGGGCTTGATCAGCGGAGAGGAGCGCGCAAGCTAGGTGTGGTGTTCCAGACTTGCTCACCTTTGCGGTCTTCCAAGACCCACAAAGCCAATCTTAGTATGAGGCCTATTTTATCTGCAGCTGGAATCTACAATTACAACCTGGCTAAATGGTTGGAGGAAACACTGAAACCACTCTCTATTAACGAGTACACCATTACCGATGCCATTCGTTTCTCTGAAGAAATCCGCAACTCACCCATTGGAGATGATGACATTTTGGTTTCTTTCGATGTCGCATCCCTTTTAACAAACGTACCTTTAAATGAGACTATCAACATGTTAGTCGACAAAGCATTTGCCAACGATTGGTTCAACCAAACCTATGACCTTAACCTGCAAAAGGATCAACTCGCCAGACTCCTTGAAATCGCCACTACTAACCAGCTTTTCCAATTTAATGGCCGGTTGTATGAGCAAGTCGACGGCGTGGCAATGGGTTCGCCCCTTGGTCCTCTAATGGCTAATGTTTTCATGTGTCACCTTGAAGACAAGCTTACCCGTAATGGTTTGATGCCTAGGCTATACAAGAGATATGTTGATGATACCTTGGCCAAAATGCTTAGCACTGATGCTGCAGTTGATTTCCTGACTACCCTTAATGGCCTCCACCCCAGCCTGTCGTTTACGATGGAGCTTCCGGTTGATAACAAGATCCCCTTTATCGATATGGAAATAATCAAGAACGGAACAAAGATTGAAACACAAGTGTACAGAAAACCGACTAACACTGGCTTGCTGTTGCATTTCCAAAGCCACACGGATAAACGCTACAAACATTGCTTGCTCAAAACAATGATTCATCGTGCATACGCCCTACCTTCTTCAACTGAAGCTTTCAATCAAGAATGCACTAGACTTCCCTCCATCTTTATTCGACTTGATTATCCAATAACGACCATTAATTCCACCATTAACAAATTTATCCTGAACCTTTCATCCGGTGTACGTGAAAGACAAGTGGAAGACGGCCGTGTCTTACGAGTTAGTCTTCCCTTCAAGGACCAAACATCAGCTAATGCAGTTAGAAGGCAAATGCGCGATCTCAACCACAAGATTGGCACTACCCTACAACCAGTATTTATTAGCAAGAAACTGGAACAAGATCTCAAGCCCAAAGAAATCAAGCCTCCGATCGTAAATCAACAATGCGTGGTTTACTTATTTCCATGTGATCTGTGCGATGCAGATTATGTCGGCTACACAGCCCGACACCTCCACTAACGCATTGCTGAACATAAAAACTCGGCGATTGGAAAACACCTTTTGGAAGCCCACGGGGACATAAGCCTCCTCAACGAAAGCCAGTTTCGAATTCTCCGAAAGTGCCAAGGGTAATTTGATTGCCTCGTCTATGAGATGCTTTGCATAAAGAAACGGAATCCAAGCTTGAACACGCAAACTGACTCCATCCGTGCGAAACTCTTTGTTTAACTTTAAACATTTTAACACATCCATTGAACTATTGTTTTACTGACTATTTATACATTTTTTATCAACTATCATTTTGACTTGATAATGACGTTAGCTCAATGTCGAAACGTCTTCGTTTTTTAACAAAATTTTTAACTTTCTCAATACGCTTAGAAATATTTTATCGCAATTTTTTATTGTTAAATGTTTAGAAAAATCGCTTCTTATTCGTATTCATAAGTCACTTTTTTTTCCAGAAGTCACTCTTCATCACGTAGAAGCTGAGCTGGAAATTAATTCAAAGATGGACTTCAACACTGTTTAATAATGTAGTTAGTGTCGTGTTTATCTTCAGCACCAACATATGACGACTGTGCAGTGTGGTGCGTATTGTATTCATGACCACTGCTGTACAGAAAATGTGCGATCTTTACTATTATGACCAACGTATAATTACAGTTGAAAAGAAAACTTGCTTTCATCGCCCGAAATGTAATCTCACATCTCTTGTTTTGAAAGGTAAACAGGTTTAAAGGGAGTATCGAAAGCATGCAAAACACCCTGTTTGAGCTAACTTATAGACATGGACAGAGTTACTCAAACCATTTAAGCACGATTAAGCTAATCCAAGATAAGCTCGGATTTGATTTACCTTACGTAACGTTTCATTGAGCAGGCGCGGATCTAGGAAAAATGTTGACCGATTTAGTGCAAAACGAGCGCCGAAGGCGCAAGCTCCTAGAGCGGTCCGGGGGCATGCTCCCCCGGGAAATTTTTTCAATTTTAACTACCTAAAGTACCCTTTCCTGGCTTTTTGAGTCAGTCAGACAATATATTTGCCAGTTCCATTCTCCTTGGATGAAGCCTTGCAAATCTGCGAATTATTTCGTGAAAGTCAATGTCCATGTTGTAATGAATGTGCAGCAAGGCAAGTCCTGTCAATCTCGTCTGTAACTGATCGTGCTTCGTAAATATGTTTTCAGTCGCCTCAAAGCCATTGCTAGAACGAGTTTCCACTGCAAAGATAAATCATTTGTTCAAGTATTACCAAGAGGACAAATTTCAGCCCAGACAAACACGTCTGGGTATCACGTCAGCCAGGCGTGTGCATACCGAACGAAAATAACTTTTCAGTAAAATTAATTTGTCCACTCTCAACCATTATTAACAAAGACCCGAACTAACCTTTTTTCCTGAAGTAGTCAGTAATTCGTGACATCTTGACGTTGTTATCTATTCCACACTCTTGTTGAAGTCGTTTTCCAAAGAAGTTGAATGATCAGACAGGCTAACCGAGTAGCAGAATTGCACAAATCGCCCGGGGAAATCTAATTTTGGTCTAGACGCCCGCGGCGATGATGTGATGGCGTGACCGCCGTCGGGAGACTCGTGATTTCCCGGCTGTAAAATTTTGCCACTAGAACGTGTCTATGACCCTTGTCTATTTCCGGTAATTGGCAAAAAAAGAATAAATAAAAAATAAATGTCAAAACTATTTTCGAGATTCAACTTGCAGTTTACTTTTATTAAAAATATATACATATCTATTGATTTTTTTTTATTATGAAAATTCTGACCGATTTCCGTAAAACGGTTGAAACCGGTATGGATCCGCGCGTGCTTGTTTACAGTCTATCGAACTTTATCTCTGGCAAACTTTGTTAACCTTTCCTTTGTGTACTTTTGCAGTGAAAAAGCTAGTTCACTGCGTCAAATGGACAGGATAAACCTTCAGATACGGAGGGTACAGGAAACCTGAAAAATAACAGTTTAATAAGATAGAAAAACACCAAAGACATAATGATAAACCATAAAGGAACAAGGATGGTTAAGGATAGAGAAGATTAACACGGATTGCAAACGACGAATTTGAAAAATTGAGACTAAACTTTTCAATATGCGCAAACCGTGACTGAGCTCCTTTAAATAAGCTTAAATTTGGCTATAGGCCGTAAAAAAAATCACGAGAAATTATGAGAATTAAAGAAAATGTTCGAACAAATGGCAAGATTTAAATTCTACAAAGAAACTGAATTCTAGATATAGAAGCGCTAAATTAAAATACCGCAGGGCAGCACGTTCTTTTCAGCGAACTTCGTCCGCAGGAATTTTTACGGTCAAAATTAAAAATGTTGGTTGTATCGACGGTTAGATCTTCATGCGATTGCGTAAGCTTATTCATTGTCAGAGAAAAGTTTTTCTTCCAAAGATATTTTCCAAAGACGTGAAAAAGAGGTAAGAAAACTGAGTATGCGTCACAATTTGCGCGCGCATAAATGTCGTCATTATTAAAGTTGAATTATGACGCAACTGTAATTACTTAGCTGGACCAAAAGTACGTTTTACGACGCTTCACCGCGGTGTTCTTGTCTGTGAGATTTTCGACAGTTAGAGGCCAATTTCGATTTATTAAATGTCTTACTTGGCTCCGAGGTTTAGGGGAATAAAACAAAAGAGACTGCCTCGGGTCTAAGGGATGAATAATTAACTTCTTTTTTTATTATTCCGTTAAGCCTCGCAGAGCCAAGTTAGAATTTTAATATATCAAAATTGGCCTATTAACTACAAACATAGCATATTCGGATCAAAATTCCTTTCAGGTGCGTGTTTTTCTCCCAAGTTGCTCATTTTTCACAATTCAAAGCACACAATCTTAACGTGGGATGCATTTCCTTTGTTCAAAGCATATTCTCGTGGCTGTAATGAATTTTAATGTGGGTATATATAAAGAAGTGTAGAATGACACACCCATTTTAGCGTCAGTCGCCGTTGCATTGAAGGCAAGGGCGAAGACATCTTAGTCGCTGTGCTCCCTTCAGGCAAGTCCATATTTTCTTTATTTATCGCCGTTGAATTGAAGGCAAGGGCGAAGACATCTTAGCCGATGTGCTTCCTTCAGGTAAGTCCACATTTTCTCTAGCTAGTTACGTGTCCTAGCTGTTTCCCTCGTCTTTCAATTTGATCATTTAATGGTATAATAAAACTTTCCTCAATGCTGTGAAAGCTTCGAGGTGCATGTGGTTTTCCTTGACACCGAAGACTGTATTTAGGCGAAGTTGAAAAACCGAATAACAAACGGCATTTCTCTTGTGTGTAACTGAATGATTATTTTTGATAAAATGTTTGTTTACAGCTTGATAATCTGCTTGGTTTGCCGTTTGACTTTGCCATTCGCAATTTGTTTCGTCACCTCGGAGCGCTACCATGTACACTCTTTTTAACTGTTATAAAAACAGAAAATTCCAACCGCCTTTGCCTTTGCTCTGATACGAAGAGAACAGTTATGTAGTTATATCAAAACCTATAACTAATCTTCAGTTCGTTCCCACTGCAGTGCACCACTTTGTTGGTAGTCGTTTAAAAGTGTTATTCCACATTAATTTTGAGGGAGTTTTGTTAAGCGCAAGGCCGATAGACGTCCGTTAACTGATACTAATACTCAATCAAGTCAGTTTTGCTTGAGTTAACACGCGAAAAACTTAACCATGACTTTCCTGTTTTTTTTTCACAAGAATTGACCAGAGGCAGCAAGTTATGTCCAAAGGAATTGAATTGGAGTGACAGGCGTCATTCACCAATTCAAATGAAGTGTAGCACGACCAGCTATGGACTCCTGGCAAGTTTCATGTTGACGACAACTCCGTTGAAGTTCAGATAAGTGAATCACAGTTGTCGCTAGATTTCATTTAATATAATCCTTTGAAGTTTTGCAGCTAAGTCTAGTTTAGGGGCATTTAGACGTAACATTAGAACCGGTTTGCAACTTAATAAAGAATGTGAGAGATTTCAAAATGAGTACATGTCGCTGGTAATTTTGTGTACCTTGGTGCTGAATGTTTCGTAATTTTAATGGACGAGTCTCGTATTTGGACGTATTTTTGCTTAAAATTAACCCACATACCCGTATTATTTATTTCGTACTATTAAGTTAAAACATTTTTCATTTATCTTACAAATACAGGAAATCGAGTACCGAGTCAAAGATATTACGATTTGGTGGCACTTAAGTTTTACTTTTTTTTTTTTTTTTAACATAATCCATTCATAGAATGCTTCAGTTTATCGTCCTGCGATCGGGTTTTTCTGTTTTAAAAAAAAACTTTTTTGAAATCCATAGCAAGAATCTAAGAACTTCTAACTTATTGACTACACTGGCAAATTCGTTTATTAATTCTAAAAAAAAAAAATTTATCTGAGCTGAAGCTAACTGACGAGCCTATAGACGTAGTTCAATGAGGAAAATGAGAAAAAAATAGCAAACTTCTCAGCGCAGGAAAAGATTTGCAAGCTCGTTAGGCTAGCTATATTGTTAACTGTTCGCCAACATGAGAGCAATTGGCTTTTGAAACAAAGAGTTGTTTGGTTGTACAAAAATTAAATTCAAAACAATTGACGTCAATGTCTGCAAGCAGTGAATATTGCTCTTTATCTCTGATCCGTTGACAGAAAAACTTATTGCCAAAATGTTGTCATGGAAATCAAACGCAGATGAATCCGATGGATTGACCACCCACTTCCCAAGGTTGCCTAGAGATGGACACCAACTGGCAACAGCAAACCTGGTTGGTCGAAAACCACCTGACGCCTGCCATGAGCTCAATGAGCAGCAACATATCGTACAAAATAGAGATAAATGTAGATGGATTTTGGCTGCCTTGTGTCCCACAGAGAACGAGGAGGATTAATTAAAAAAGTAAGTAAATCGCGTTATTAACCTTACAGCAAGCCTTTTATCTTAAATGGCGGCTTTCCTTCATTATCAACTCATTCTTACGCTACCAAGTTGAATAGAAATACATGAAAGATGAAGAGCTGTTCCAAATCGATTGTTTTAATTTGTAACGGCCATTTATTATGGTTCAACTTTCTGACCACAACATTCGAACAAGCTTTTGAGGTGAGCAAGTTATCTGTCCATGAAATAATCATAAGTAAACCTAGGTGATTAAACAACTAAAGTTGCTGCCGTTTGCTCCGCTATCTCCAGGATGACCAAAGATGTGTTAAAGGACAGTTCACGAGTTTCTGGATTTATTCATCAACCTTAATTAATTGAGTTTCATCAACGTTAACTGAATTTTGGATGGCAGTGTGCAGAGCTTCACTTCTGGCGTACGATCGATGACTATTGGAAAAACATCTCAGCTCAGATAAGTAGACAATGGTTTTCCTATCTTTACAATCCAAGAGTGTTAAAAATCGTGATTCTGATTGTAAAATTGATAGATTTTCAAGTTTCGTACCATTGCTGCATATAAGCGTACGGCTGTCTTGTTGTCCACAAAATGCCATAGTTTATGACAGTACAATACACGTGCATTGTATTATGTTCGATAATAATTATTATAATGAGACTACCGTTTGTTTGGAAGGACTTTGGGTCGAACTTTTGTTGGTACAGATCATTTTCGCGTGGGGGTTGGAGTTATTATGTGAAGGAACATCTTGCACTTTTCATTTTACGTTCTTGGAATTAAGCGTCTGAAAACGTTTAGGTGAAGAGGAGAATACCACGACGTAAATAGTCATAAAAAAAGATTCTTTAATAATCATTAAATCCAATTTTAATAGCTAGCTTATATTATAACCAAGTTAGAAAGCATTATCCCTGATTCTTAGAAGCGCGAACAATACAGTCCATCTTGGATTCCATGGGAATTCTATTTCGTTTTTGAAGAAAATGCTAAAATTCGAAAACACATGAAAACAATACTGTTTTATGAAAATTTACATAGTTATCAACTGTACCTAACACTGCTGTAAATTTATTAGTTGACAAGGTAGTGTTGATTCAATATTCTTTTTTCTCTGTCTCTCTCGCTCCAGGCGGCTGATATATCATTGTTGACAGAAAGGGCAGCCATCTTGGATCGCAATGTACTGTTGGACTCTGGCACAAGTTGACTATTGGAAACATCAAATCTCAGATTAGTACATAATTTCTACTCTCGTTAACTTTTAACAGTTTCAGTGTAAGATTATGAAAATCTCAGAAACTGATTAACTAGAAGATATTGTCTTGATGAAGAATCAAATTCTTAGAATTAATATTAACAACAATATATATGAGAAAATCAGTAACGAGAATACACATTTTGAGCATGGGACGTACTTAAGAGTTACCACTTTGAAAAACGAAATTCTCAGAGTTAACATTTAAAACAATATGAGAAAACCAGTAATGAGAATATACATTTTGAGCACGGGATGTGTTAAAAGTTACCACTCAGTTCGTGATGCTGAAGGTCAACCTGAAACTCTCGAATATCATTTCTTGTAATTCATATATTTTTCAAGGTGTTGATGAAGACCATAACCAAACGTTGCGGAAATGTAGATAAGAGAAAAAAATATTTTGCTTAATTGAAAACAATGGTGGTTTCTTTTCGAGAAAAACTTAAATGAAGAGGAAGGGGTAGTAATTAAGACATGACCGCGGCTTGTCAATAAAATCAACTCCTGAAAGCTCACTAGTTTTCCCATTAAGCCTGAGATGAATGATACATCGCATTGTTGTTTTGCATGTATACATCCTTTACATTTGAGCAGTATTCTCGAGAATATAAAGTGAAGTATCTTGATTGAAAGATTTTAATCTTCCAGTTCGTCCCTTCTCATACATCGCAAACTACTTGTAAAAGTGCTGTTTGAGTACAACCGTATCAAAATTACTTTTAAAATTTAAAGTAAGATTGCTCTAAAAAGGGCTTCTTCTGTTTTATTTATGTTTCTGTCGAGTAAAGAAGGATTTTGAATCTTGAAAAAATTTTGGAAAGGCTGTTTTGTTTTGTTTTGTTTTTGTCGAGTAAAGAAGGTTTTGAATCTTGAAAAAATCTTGGGCACAGCCAGTCAGATATCCGGACTACAATAGATCGTTTTTACTGTCTGCAATGAAAAAACAAACAAACAAACAAGAAAATGCGATCTTATAGAAGATAAATAAAGAAGGCACCTCTGCAGGTTTTAGGTCTACGCGCTATCCCAAACTTCAGATATTCGCCTAAATGTTTTGCACAAATTTATAGAGCCCAGTATGGTGCCGCCATATTGGTGTACCTCCGTGGTACACCAATAAGCGAATCTTTGTGTATATATTTGCTCCATAAGTGATACAGTTTCTGATGGATCTACCAAAACATTAGCTCTGAATATTGAAAGGGCATAGCATGATCAGCTTTGTCACTCGATGTATTGAATACTTTTTGAGCGACGCGGGTTTAAAAACTCAAAATTTTACAAAAAATGTAGAAGCTCATTTGCGCTTCTGCCACTGAGAAATTTTGCAGTTTTTGAAAGCCAATTTCTTCTCGAAAGAGCCAAAAGCTTCACCAGTTACTAAGTTAAATTGTTGTAGTCAATTCTTGTCTAGCGTGATACCTTCTCCTTGCAAAGTGGTATGTTAATGAGGAAAAATGTCAGCAAAAAAGTCAGCAAAGATTCGCCAATTCAATATGGCGGCCGGAAAATAGTGTGATAATATGAAGCTTACTAGGTTATCTAGGCCACTGTTTGCCTGCATTGCACAAACCTATAAATTAACACTTTACTACTACTTTTTTATTTCACGAAGGGCTAACAATCATGAGACAAGTATATCGACAAACGCGATCGTAGCTTTACGTCCCGCACTGCCATAACTCTAAAATTCAAAATACATTTGTTTCCAAACGAAAGACGTTGTTCCGCTGAAATGTTGTGAAGATATATACTTTTCGCACCTCTTTTGCCTGATGAGGATAGAAACTCTGGTGGCTCTTTAGGTTTGGATTTTAAAACTTGATGACGTCACATGAAAATGTTCCATTGAATTGAGTCTCTGAATAAGTCTCCTTATTCAGATCTAATCAGTAATTAGTTCTACAATAATAATTGAGACAAAATCCGAGAGGAAATTGACCAATTTCAGTTTTTCTTGGACAAAAACCTTCTTCCAGAATATTTGTGAGTATACTATAGTCCTTTTTGCATTTTCTAAAAGCTTGAGGTATAAATAGTTGCCTGAAATAACACCGGAAACAATTTCCCATGGAAACGTGAGAAAATAAATTTCAAAGTTCAGAGAAGTTGTGCAAACAAAGGTAACATGTCATCAACAGTTTCATTTCACCAGTAATTTCAAGTGTTTCATATGAACTTCAAAATCTGTTCTGGACATTTGGTGTTGTTAGAAATAATTTCCTTCGAGAAGATATTTGAAACAGTCGCACAGAAGTCTGCTATACGATGGGAATAATCTCGGTACAAAGTTTTTTTCCACTTGTTACTCGAACGTCTTGTGGATTCCTTCTTAATTACTTGGAGGGAGATTATTGAATGAACTTGGTGAGCAATTGTAAGAGGATACCATGAAACAACTTTCATACCGTCACTAGACTTTTTTAACACAGGATTTGGCAATATGACTTCTACCAATACCACATTATACAAGCTTATTGAAGTGCCTTTGAAATTAGTTCCCAACTTGTTTTTTTACTTGCATAATGTTTACATCTATGGAGCCTTGAGTAAATTTTTTGTTATCCGTAACGTCATGCTTATGAAAGCACGTAAGGATACTTTTTTGAATACTGCAACTTACCCTCTCCCGCCACTCTACCCCCAAAAAAGAATGAAAAACAGCCAAAATAGTGACCGTCGATAGTGGATTTCAGAATATATTTGGACATTGGCCCTTCAAAATCTGTACAATGCCTTCTTTGGAGGATTAAATCTTTCACAGATTCGTAGGTAGATCAGAAAGAGCAAAAGTTAAAAAAAAAAAAAACATTGGCATGACTTAATTTAGGTCTACAGGTTGAATTTCGCGGAGAAAACGTTTTTTCGCAATTTGCGGCGATGAGTTCTCTTTCTAAGAAAAAAGTTTCTCCCATCAAATTTCCGTTTAAAAATTTAACAAAACCAAATTGTTCTTACTTGGGAAAAAACGTTTTGAATGACATTCCAATGGGGAAAGGAGCATTGTTGACAGGCCGTATTACCTATCCCACGGAACTTTGTGCTAAAATATTCAGAAAATATTAATTTTAAAGAATACATCATGAATTATTATAACTGATCATAGAACGAAAATTAAAACTGTGTTAACACATCGATATTAAAGACATGATAGAAGCTCAGTTAGACGTGGAACTGGAAATCCTTGAAAAAAAAACACAGTTTATATAATTAATAAATGGAATTTCTGTCGTTTATTGAAATCGACTTAAAAGATCATACTTCTTAACTGGTTTTAAACTCATTACTTTGTTTTCAATTTCATTGGAAACTGCATGCGAAAACCTGTGTTTTTCATACATGAAAGAATGAATTTTGAGTTGTGGATAAGAAATGAAATAGTTAGCTTAAACAACGACGATACCTACGCCAGGGACGACTCCTGGAAAAAAAAAATGATATTTCTAATCTCGTAACAATCTGGATATCTGCTCCGTGCGCCAATCAGTACTTAAAACTTACTCAAACTAAATATGTAATGCCAGCGATCAATTCCAAAAAGCAATACAAAAGATTTGCCATCCCGACCCACGTTCTTCAAATTGCACAGAACCTGTTCATTTCACGTCACGGCTACAAAATGCACAAAGATTTAAAACGCACGTGCACAGCCATTCATTCTACTCCATAAATCTTTTGTTTGGTGACGTTTTCGTTGCCGTTATGTTTTTTTTTTCTTCATCGGGGATTTTTTTTTATTTCCGCAATTACATCAATTACAATTCTTTTTTCAACAATTAAGTTACAGAAGAACGAATAAGTTTGGTTTACAGAGCTTAACAATGACACCATATTGAATTCATTAAGAAAAAAGATTTTGTCACTTCTTATCTTCATACTATTTAACTTAACGATTTTCCTTAATAATAGCGTTGTCTACTTTAATTATTAGTTGAAATTGTTTCCTAAAAGATCTTCCATTATTCTTTACACGAACTCATTTTATTCGATTTGAAATATGTGTTTTTCAGTTTCATATTTAATTGCCTAAATACTTATGAAGTGGCTCAAGGAAGGTAATGTTTCTCTACATCGACAAGTCCACAAGAAAGATTTTCCTAAAATTACTATATAATTAAGTAGATCCATCTCCTCCTCAAAAGACTCAACAATAACATCGCAATATGTAAGTGAGAGGCTTCTGCAACTCTTGATTTTACTCAATTTTTTTCATTAACCTCATGCCAAAAAGAAAATGAAAAAGAACAACCGAACAAAATATAGGATATTGTTTCCGTTAGCTGATGACAGGTGCAGTTGGGATTAGAAACGTATCCTATTTTACACAGGCGGTCATTAGTATACAGAACAGAATTTCAACACTTTGTACCGAAAGGAGCGTAGATACGGTTCATTAGCAGCCCTCACTGGCAGAAGAAATGCCTCTGAAACTTCCTTGTCATCAAGGCTAAATTCTTTCTTTAGCTTGACCCATTTACTTGGCTTTTCCAATTTTTGTGTTATAGGAAAACAATAGTCAAAGTCACATTAGCGCTTGCCTTTACTGTGCTACGCTATCTAAGAAGATTGGAAAAAAAAAAAAGCAACATTATCAACACAATATTTAGATTAATAAATTTCTACGTGACTACGACTGCCCTCCAGTCCAAACGTTTTCGTTGCCGTTGCTGTCGTGGTTTGCTTGAGCTCCCTAATTTCCGGAAAGTTAGAACAGACGGGTAACTGGGAGCGTAGGGCGGTGTTTCGTAAGACATTTCCGTAAATTTAAATTTATAATCATATTACCTTTGTGGGATAACTGCTTGCAAATGATTTGTTTCCCCGCCTCTTTTAGCGTAATTCCGAGAGTATTTAGCGCAATTTTCCTGCGTTATTTTTTTTTCTTTGGTGACATCAGACAATAAGTGTTTCTGATTTTCGTGAGTGGATAATTTCCAGCTAGAACTGACACGAAAAATAAGTGTTCCGCCCATGAGTGGTGAATTCAATGTTTGGGCGTTAACAAGGTCTGAAGACAGATGTTACCAAGGCATCAATTCTAAACCAAACCCGGTTGTTCACTGCATCACATGACTAAAAAATAAATGTATTATGGCTATGTTTGACAAAGGGAAATTGTGACAGGCGAGAGAGTTTACAAAACTGTTTGGCTACGTATATACCAGCCCAAAGGGAAATAAATAGACGGCTTTCTTGCCAATTTCGAGTTAAAAACTGACTCTTCGTACATCACTTGCACAAAAAAGTGACTTGACTCAGCTTGAAAGCTCATTTCAAGAGCACCGCTTTAAAAATTGCAAATGAGCCAACGGATAATATAGTTATAAAAATTGACATGGGATCAGCAATTAAATCTCTTGACTGAATTAAGACATAGCCAGAGTCAGGTGATAAGAATAAATAATACATCAACTATGAGATATTGTCTTGATGTCAAAATTTACAATATTTCTTGCCAAATTTGCATTTTTCGCATAGAAAAATATACGAGAAAGAATGTAACAACTAAGTATTGAATGTTTCATACTTTTAAGTAGAAAAAATATCAAACGTAAGATTTATTTTGTCAAATCGCTCGCATTGTGGGCTGAAATAGCGCCACAAAACACCAGCAGCAGATTGTTTTCAGTCGCGTGTCGTGACGAAAGCTGACTCTATGCATAGTTAAAGAGGAGGCTAGGTAGAAGAAATGTACAATTTACAAGCTCTTTGCGGCGTTCTTATTGGAAAAGGTCAGAGAAAAGAATTGGATTTACGTGTTTGAAAACTTTGTTTAAGTTCAATCTTGATACCAAAATTGCATTACATGTTCAAGAAGGGAAATCAATGCGCCCAAAATAACCATTATGTTTGATTTAGGAATTCTGGCTTTATAAATTACCCACAGTCAGGTTGTAAGAACTGCTCTTGTGGCATATTGTGTAGATTTCATCTCGATACAGTCGTTTTTTTAGAGCATTAAATGAAGCGGCTGCAATTTGTGGCAGCTCGACTTAACATGTTTTTTTAAAAAACTAAATGACGGCTAAGATGTTTAAAGACAAAATAGGAAAAAAATTCCAAAGTAATACCAGGAGTGCGATTTTAATTCCTTACATTGTACAGTCGCATGAAAGATGATAAGGAAAAACAGTAGTTTGTTTTAAGTGTCCTGTACAAAAAAGTTAAGGTTGTGAAGTTCTTAATTGATGATTTGTAGAAGAAAAAGTGAGAAAATGTTGAACTGTAATTCAGAGGTGGACAGTTTATAAATTCAAGAGAAAGATATCTTTGCGAATTTGGTGCAAACGAAGATGTGATTTTCCAGCATTCGTTCCGCTCCAGTTTTCACGTATTGTTCCTAGAAAGCGATAACAAATTCAAGTTAAAAAGTTGTTCATCACTGAAACGTGTTATGTCGATTATAGACATGAACTCTGTTATTTCCAAGAAATAGTGATCGACAGCTCATTTCTCCTTTCTGCAGATGATGAGAATTTCAATTAATTTCAGTTAACTACAATAATATTAATTTCAACAAGATGATGAGTAAAAAGGAAGTCATCAACTTTGGATCATTGTCTTGATGGAACAGTGAAAAGGCCATTTCCGAGTTTACCTTTTCCTTCTGTTTGAAAACGAGTTCTCGTGCAAAACCACTTTTGCGATGGAAGGCAAATTTCACTCTCGATTTCTGATTTTTTTCTAATTTCTTTGTGTACGATGACAATTAAAAAGTAAGATGTTCAATACGCAGACAGGTCAGTTAAGTTATAATTATCCATTTCCAACGTTCAATAGTGCTGCCCACTTTGTTGCAAAAGTAAACAAAAAGTAAAGCTATATTATTCCATAATGATGATTAGTTTTCGATTTTCCATTATTTTATTGTAACCACAAAAAATTTGGCAACACTGTGTAAGAAATGCGGAGGGATAGCTTAAGGCATTTTAAAATTATTCAGTACCTTTAAGATTCCTGGAAGGAATATAGCCTAGAATAATAAAATATTTCTGTTTGTCATGAACGGATATTAAATTTTCCAGTTAGTACCGATAAAAAGTGGTAACTCCATACATGTTTGGAGCGTTTCTAGCTACGGTTTTGAGAGAGGTGTCGGCGAGGCATCAAATTCCCCAACAAACCCGTTTTCTGTATAAAATGACTTACTATACACGACAAGTTCAGTGAGAAAATAAACGCACTCTGTTTAATATGTCTGACAGTGAGAAACTGATAAGCGAGATAGTTTACAAATCTGATTTTGCCATCAGTCTCCAAAACGAAATAGAGCTTTTCCTCTACCAATTTTTAGTTTAAAATATGTTTCTTCACACTTCAGTTACACAAATAAACAGTAATTTGAGGTTCACTTGAAGATTGGCTTGATTTAGCTCGAAAGATCATTTCATGGGCACTTTCTAAAATAGTAAATGAGTCAAGTTAAATGCCTTGCCTTACGGATAATAAAGGTTTAAAATTGACAGTGGAAGAGCAATGTGTTCGTCACGTAGAAAATAGCGGCAAGGTAGAACTGAATGAACTTTTCAATTCTCAAGAACTAGAAAACAACATACAATTTCTCCTAGCTGTCTTAAAACATTCTCAAAAAGTCAAGTGATGAGAATAGAGAAATAAAGAAACTGTATAGGATATTGTCTTAATATCAAATCTGACAACATTGCCGAATTTTCTAGTATAAATCTAGTCAGTGTATCCATGGATACCATGTGTGTTCCTTGCTGTTTTTAAGGTAGCTGAAGTAGATCTACAGTTCTTGTTCATTTTAGCATAATACGTTGTTAACTTGACTTTCCATAGAATGATAATAGAATCCTGGTTAACGGATTTTGTATTGAAGTAGCACCCAAATATTGATGGCAACCTTTCAAACCCAAAAGATACGAATAGCTTGTGTATATGAAAAGAAATTAAAGAAAGAAAAAACTTGACATCGAGATTTGAAATTTTTGCGCTCATTCTTGTTAAACCAGTACAGTTGGTGAATCTGAGCATATAACGTCTCAGTGCACGTATTTTCAATTGTCTAGATAGCACTTACACTTGCCTTCTAACCGGTTAGTAATGATGATTGTTGTCAACAGGATAACAGAGATTAGACGGATCCGTTAAGAAAATGGGCTGCAGCACTTATCAATATTAAATTCAACCACCTTAAAATAAAGTGTTAAAAAAAGGAGTTGAGCAAGTCTCCGAAAAGAGTTGAGTGACTTTTTGAGAAAACATAACTGAATTTTTGAAAGCTATTTAATCAATAAACAAGACTTGCAAAGTAGCTTTCATCAGCATTTTCTTCTCTGAAACAATGTGAATCAAAGTACAATACTTAAGTGAAATTTCGCAAAGCCTTTCCTGGTGTTAAGAAGGTGTAAGGGCTAATTAAAAGAGTCACAACAAAGAGCTCTGAAACCTTCTACAACATTAGATCATTAAATAACGCAAAAAAGATATATAAACAAGCCACAAACTAAGTTTGTGGCCAAATCTTGTGTCCTTGTCCATTATTTAAAAACTTAAACAGTGTGTGTTAATAACTAAAGATCTAAACCCTCCCCAGAGGAGGTAGTAGGGAGCAAGATGACTGTTTTTCCCTCCTTCCTCCTCCCCAGAGGAGGTAGTAGGGAGCAAGATGACTGTTTTTCCCTCCTTCCTCCTCCCCAGAGGAGGTAGTAGGGAGCAAGATGACTGTTTTTCCCTCCTTCCTCCGCCCCAGAGGAGGTAGTAGGGAGCAAGATGACTGTTTTTCCCTCCTTCCTCCGCCCCAGAGGAGGTAGTAGGGAGCAAGATGACTGTTTTTCCCTCCTTCCTCCTCCCCAGAGGAGGTAGTAGGGAGCAAGATGACTGTTTTTCCCTCCTTCCTCCTCCCCAGAGGAGGTAGTAGGGAGCAAGATGACTGTTTTTCCCTCCTTCCTCCTCCCCAGAGGAGGTAGTAGGGAGCAAGATGACTCTTTCTCCCTCCTTCCTCCTCCCCAGAGGAGGTAGTAGGGAGCAAGATGACTCTTTTTCCCTCCTTCCTCCTCCCCAGAGGAGGTAGTAGGGAGCAAGATGACTCTTTTTCCCTCCTTCCTCCTCCCCAGAGGAGGTAGTAGGGAGCAAGATGACTGTTTTTCCCTCCTTCCTCCTCCCCAGAGGAGGTAGTAGGGAGCAAGATGACTGTTTTTCCCTCCTTCCTCCTCCCCAGAGGAGGTAGTAGGGAGCAAGATGACTGTTTTTCCCTCCTTCCTCCTCCCCAGAGGAGGTAGTAGGGAGCAAGATGACTGTTTTTCCCTCCTTCCTCCTCCCCAGAGGAGGTAGTAGGGAGCAAGATGACTCTTTTTCCCTCCTTCCTCCTCCCCAGAGGAGGTAGTAGGGAGCAAGATGACTCTTTTTCCCTCCTTCCTCCTCCCCAGAGGAGGTAGTAGGGAGCAAGATGACTCTTTTTCCCTCCTTCCTCCTCCCCAGAGGAGGTAGTAGGGAGCAAGATGACTGTTTTTCCCTCCTTCCTCCTCCCCAGAGGAGGTAGTAGGGAGCAAGATGACTGTTTTTCCCTCCTTCCTCCGCCCCAGAGGAGGTAGTAGGGAGCAAGATGACTGTTTTTCCCTCCTTCCTCCGCCCCAGAGGAGGTAGTAGGGAGCAAGATGACTGTTTTTCCCTCCTTCCTCCGCCCCAGAGGAGGTAGTAGGGAGCAAGATGACTGTTTTTCCCTCCTTCCTCCGCCCCAGAGGAGGTAGTAGGGAGCAAGATGACTGTTTTTCCCTCCTTCCTCCTCCCCAGAGGAGGTAGTAGGGAGCAAGATGACTGTTTTTCCCTCCTTCCTCCTCCCCAGAGGAGGTAGTAGGGAGCAAGATGACTGTTTTTCCCTCCTTCCTCCTCCCCAGAGGAGGTAGTAGGGAGCAAGATGACTGTTTTTCCCTCCTTCCTCCTCCCCAGAGGAGGTAGTAGGGAGCAAGATGACTGTTTTTCCCTCCTTCCTCCTCCCCAGAGGAGGTAGTAGGGAGCAAGATGACTGTTTTTCCCTCCTTCCTCCTCCCCAGAGGAGGTAGTAGGGAGCAAGATGACTGTTTTTCCCTCCTTCCTCCTCCCCAGAGGAGGTAGTAGGGAGCAAGATGACTGTTTTTCCCTCCTTCCTCCTCCCCAGAGGAGGTAGTAGGGAGCAAGATGACTGTTTTTCCCTCCTTCCTCCTCCCCAGAGGAGGTAGTAGGGAGCAAGATGACTGTTTTTCCCTCCTTCCTCCTCCCCAGAGGAGGTAGTAGGGAGCAAGATGACTGTTTTTCCCTCCTTCCTCCTCCCCAGAGGAGGTAGTAGGGAGCAAGATGACTCTTTTTCCCTCCTTCCTCCTCCCCAGAGGAGGTAGTAGGGAGCAAGATGACTCTTTTTCCCTCCTTCCTCCTCCCCAGAGGAGGTAGTAGGGAGCAAGATGACTCTTTTTCCCTCCTTCCTCCTCCCCAGAGGAGGTAGTAGGGAGCAAGATGACTCTTTTTCCCTCCTTCCTCCTCCCCAGAGGAGGTAGTAGGGAGCAAGATGACTCTTTTTCCCTCCTTCCTCCTCCCCAGAGGAGGTAGTAGGGAGCAAGATGACTCTTTTTCCCTCCTTCCTCCTCCCCAGAGGAGGTAGTAGGGAGCAAGATGACTCTTTTTCCCTCCTTCCTCCTCCCCAGAGGAGGTAGTAGGGAGCAAGATGACTCTTTTTCCCTCCTTCCTCCTCCCCAGAGGAGGTAGTAGGGAGCAAGATGACTCTTTTTCCCTCCTTCCTCCTCCCCAGAGGAGGTAGTAGGGAGCAAGATGACTCTTTTTCCCTCCTTCCTCCTCCCCAGAGGAGGTAGTAGGGAGCAAGATGACTCTTTTTCCCTCCTTCCTCCTCCCCAGAGGAGGTAGTAGGGAGCAAGATGACTCTTTTTCCCTCCTTCCTCCTCCCCAGAGGAGGTAGTAGGGAGCAAGATGACTCTTTTTCCCTCCTTCCTCCTCCCCAGAGGAGGTAGTAGGGAGCAAGATGACTCTTTTTCCCTCCTTCCTCCTCCCCAGAGGAGGTAGTAGGGAGCAAGATGACTCTTTTTCCCTCCTTCCTCCTCCCCAGAGGAGGTAGTAGGGAGCAAGATGACTCTTTTTCCCTCCTTCCTCCTCCCCAGAGGAGGTAGTAGGGAGCAAGATGACTCTTTTTCCCTCCTTCCTCCTCCCCAGAGGAGGTAGTAGGGAGCAAGATGACTCTTTTTCCCTCCTTCCTCCTCCCCAGAGGAGGTAGTAGGGAGCAAGATGACTCTTTTTCCCTCCTTCCTCCTCCCCAGAGGAGGTAGTAGGGAGCAAGATGACTCTTTTTCCCTCCTTCCTCCTCCCCAGAGGAGGTAGTAGGGAGCAAGATGACTCTTTTTCCCTCCTTCCTCCTCCCCAGAGGAGGTAGTAGGGAGCAAGATGACTCTTTTTCCCTCCTTCCTCCTCCCCAGAGGAGGTAGTAGGGAGCAAGATGACTCTTTTTCCCTCCTTCCTCCTCCCCAGAGGAGGTAGTAGGGAGCAAGATGACTCTTTTTCCCTCCTTCCTCCTCCCCAGAGGAGGTAGTAGGGAGCAAGATGACTCTTTTTCCCTCCTTCCTCCTCCCCAGAGGAGGTAGTAGGGAGCAAGATGACTCTTTTTCCCTCCTTCCTCCTCCCCAGTTGAATCCAAGGTACATATTCTATTCCGAAAGCAGAGTGCAATGCCTCAAGAAAATCGTCAGTAAGAGATAACCGTACACGATGTTTTGGGCAGGGCGGTTTATCTTTTGGTCAAAATTCCCCACGATCTTCTCGGGGAATGTTGTTTCAAGAGCATTAATTTCTGTTCCTCAAACCTCCACTCCCCTGAATGAAACAATCGCGCGTGAGGAATAAATTTCTTCCAAAATCCTCTACTTTCCTAGGAAGGAGATTTGGAGGGAAGTGCAAGTTTTAACCATAATCTCATGATCTTTCCTTAAAAGGCAAAAGTGGTTACATTGAGTGAAACTTCCTCGCAAAGTAAGTTTCTTTAAGGTGGTCAAGGTTTAGGAAATGGCTGAAAGACTAGACTGCTTATTTATGCCCATAGTGTCGCCACAGTGTAGTTTAGTCTTACCGCTACTTCTTAACCTTTGACCCTGTCAGAAAAAAGTACTTTGGGAGGAAATCTAACTCATATTACAACCCCTTTTTGAACTTTAAAGGACGAGTGGAGGATTGTAGACGAGAGTTAAACTTTCTCTCCAATTATCCTCTCTAGGAAAGTAACGGATTATGGACGAGATTTAATCCTCCTTCGCGATTGTTTCATTCAGGGGAGTGGGGGTTTTGGGAGACAGGAATTAAGACTCTTCGAACAATCTTCCCCTGTAAGATGGTGGGAGATTTTTGGTCGAAGATAAACTACTGTGCACAGTGGCTCGTGTAGCTATATAGGGGTATCTCACGATTTTTTGATTATCTGACGATTTTTTTCTGGCATTGCCCTCTGTTTTGGGAATGAGCAATGTTCATTGGATTAAACTAATTTAAATGCAAACTAAAGGACAATGACACAGGTTTAACCGCATTCACCTTTCTGGTTCTGCGGCATATTTTTTCTACAGTTATTTCCTAAATAATATTTTATCACCGGAAGGTGTAAGAGCTTATTGGAGTCTAGTCTTTAATTTGCTCTTTGCACCTTCCTTACATCAGCTAAGTTTACTTTGTTTTTTGCGAAAATCTCTATCTTTTTATTCTTCCCCCACACAGACTTGATATTATATATATTTACGTCCGCTTCATTTGTTAATCAACTATTCCATCGCAACTTACTATGAGGATCGACAGATTTACGAGAAACGGAGTACAGGTTCTTTTCTTAAAGTTTATTTCCAAGCTCAAAGAGAGTTTATTTGAAAGTGTTTCTGTATTTGTCTTTTAGCCAGTTGTTCGCTGTGGTGCATCATTGTTCACTTTCTTTACTATTCCTCAGGCTACCTGTTGATCGAATCAAATATTAACAGTTCATCAGAATGTGTCACGCAGAATCAACATGTATTGTTATGCGATGAACTGTCGGAGTGAGGGTGCTGCTGCGATACTCTCCTACTTGTTCTATATTTTATTTCCAAATAAAACTTACGGTGCTTACATATATAATAAAATGTTCACAAGATAACGCTAGCTTTTGGCTTCAGAATAAAATACACAAATACTAAGCAAAATAAACTAGTTGTTTAGATATAGAACTCCTACTAAATGATTGGCAACTAAATCTCTACACTTTAAAACGTCACCATAGTGTCATCGAGCGCAGAATGAAGTCTTTTGAGTCCATCTTTCAGCTTTGTCCGAGCGATTATCAGTTTTTTTCTAAAATTTCGAGTGCTGTGACAGCAAATGACCTTGTTTCAGCCTTCTGGAGAATTTGATTATCCATTCAATATTTCTAAATCCTTTTCCGAAACTTCGGTGAGACGAGAAAAAAATGTCCCTATTTTGCAGACAATCTTCAACCACTAAATAGTAATGGTGATCGTACAAGATATACCTTAGCCAATCAGAATGCAGTATTGCATTAGTATAATCCGGTAGATTTGTGCTAATGGTAACCAGATTACTGTAGCGTTGTCAAGCACAATAACGGTTGGTTATAAATTCTTACATAATGATCAAGAGTGATCACAATAAAACGTTTTCATGAATCATTATGAAGACTGATTGATTTTGTAAATTCTTTTGTTAGAAAACATTTTTGGACCTAGACATTTCATAGTTAAAATCGTAAATTTAATTTTCAAAGTGAAAACTTTAACTTTGCAGCAACTATTTACTTCTGCTGGTATGTTGACACGACCTTGTTTCCTTACTTATGATCAACAACACGCTCTGCCTCGATCTGAACCAGTAGTTTTCTGAACTGCACTTAACAAATCTCACGAAAGAAACTGACTTATTCATTTCCACTTGTCTTATTCGCATCCTTGGATGGGCCGTGGCTCAATATTTCTCTGCAAACTGAAGTCGGGTGATACAAAACTTAAGCCCTGCTCCGCTGTGTTAATACATGGTTGGATTATCGCTTACAGAAAACAGCACCTCTTGTTAAGGAAGTGAAATTTCACTTCCGGTTACGTACGTCAGCCTGAGCGCGGAAAACAATAACAACTCAAAAACTTGCAAATTCTCTTACATTTTAGAAGTTTTTCTTTGTGTTTCGCAAAATACAAAGCAGAGAAAGTACAAGCAAAGACAACATAAGAGAAAGACAGATAAACAAGAGTAATAGAAAGAGGAAAACTAACTCCATGTGGCTTTGTTTGATCTTACCGAAGTGCGCTGGTAGTGTAAATTGCGCACGCGCTGATAGGGTAACTTCCAATATCTTTCGGGCGCACTTCCGGTTTCTTTAAATGCTAAAGGAAACGCGGTTTTTCATTAAATCCAGCCTTTTTCGACGAATTTCGATCAAAGCCAATGTTGGAAACATAGCTATGCATTCCTTTTTCCAAATGATGCTTTTTTCAGAGAATTACGAATTTTTCAATATTTTGAAATGCTTTCAAAATCCGACCTTTTAGAAATGAAACAAAATCGATGCATATCGTAATGAGGATTTAAATTAAAATATTAAATCAATGAAAAAAATCCCGATAAAGTAATTTGCCTGGGAGCCTTTGCATTTTTCTGTATTAGTCACATGACTATGGGCGTGGCCTGTTGACGTCATCACTAGTGTTATTGATCATGAAAAAGTTAAAACACATGAAATAACTCTGAACTAACTAAAAATGATGAGGTTATATGAGAATAAATTTTCCTTAGCAACGGCTCGAAAGGATCGGTTAATGGGCCCTTAAAGGGACACAGTCGGCTTTGGGACCGCGCTGACCTGGACACTAGTTTTCTCACTTTGAAAAAGTTCACCACAACCTGAAATCAAAGATACTTGTCGAGTACATCTAGAAATCCGCTTCAATCTTCGCAGTGTTTTGCTTGATTTTCAATCGTTTACCGAAAAACCTGTTTTTTAGTGGGCTTTTGCTCATCCTATGATAGTTTTTGTATCATATTTGGTTAAAAACACTATGGATCGTGTCTCTGTGATATGTAGATTAACTATGAAATCAAATGGTATCTAGTGCGCATGTGCTCCAGCTGACTGTGTCCCTTTAACTTTTAATAGGGTACCACTGATTCATGCTTCAAAAGTATTGATATTATTGATAAAAGAACGTAAAACCGAAAAATCAAAAACAAAGCCTCTGCAATCTTTTCAAGGCACTGGGCGTTTTTTTAAGCTTTTCGAAATATATGAATTGATTATGTCGTTCTCAAACCTTTTTATCAGCCTAGCGTTTTTGTCAGTAGTCCGACATCACCAAGTCCAATTACATCCTTTACAGGGACAGGATCCGGTACTTCTTTTTTTATTTGGTTTCATCGGTCCTTGCAAATTGACCTCGTGTTTTCACTGCTTACCAAAGCGTCGCTTATTTAACTATCAGAAAGCATAGTACACTTGCCTGCCAAGGAGTTGAAAAACAAATATTGCTTCGGAAACAACATGAAAACTCGATCTGCTATTACCGACCAGCTAAGAAATAGACTTACAAATGCGGGCTAAAAATACAGCCTTTATCAACAATGATGCGAAATAATTTCCTGCTGCAAATTATTAACGACCTGTTAACATGTCCACGACTAAATTTCCTGACGGTTACGTGTTTGATTCTCGGTTCCAGTGTCTTATAGGTCATCGATACAATTTCAAGCATATCCTCAAGACAGTTGTATTTGTTCAAATCATAGTTAATAGAGGGAATGGTTAAGAATCCCAACAAACATCAAAAAGGAAACAAACAGGCTAAGAGTTATGCTGGAAGGTCTTTCGCCCTGTACATCTTTTTGTTTTATGCTCCTAGACTGTGCATGAATTACGTAATCGCAATGTTTCTATTGGTTAGTTGTATAAGCACACATAACCACTTTTTGTATTTTTCAAGATTTTGTGCAGGGTCAACCCCCCCCCCCCCCACAAATAGCCAACAAAAACATATAACAAAGAAATTTGCCGTGATTCATAACCATTTTCCTCTATTAACTATGTTCAAATGTACTGTGTTTAAGTACTTTCTTATCTCACTTTAATTATTGCCAATGCGTCTCGAAACAGGATTTAGGTCAATGCTCTTTCCAGTATCTTGATAAAGTGAAAACAATGGAAACTGACGCAGGTCAATATAAATAACTGAACTCGGTAACTCCTTGTTAAAACAATCAGGGAACGTTTTGTTGTGTCAATTAGTTCATTGCTTTTCTTGACGTTCCTGTGGCAAACAAGCACACTCAAAGGTGTTTTATGAATTTTGGTGTACTTTTCTAAGCTCAAGTCTATGTTTTAGAGAATTTTTTGGTTTTTACAAAGTCTTAATTAAAAAAATAAATTTGAATCGCTATATTTTTTAGTATTTTCAAACTTTTTGACATATTTGCAAAATTTTGAAATCCATGCTGCATTTATAATTTGATGAACATGGAAAGAGGCACTCTCAGTTAACCTTCACCCTTTGCATGTTCTAAAATTTGTTTCATTTTTAAGACCTCCATATAAAAGATGAAAAGGATGACGAATATGATTAAAATTCAAAAGGTTTGTTCAAAAGTTCCAAAGCAAAAATTAAATCATAATGATAATTATGTCTTGAAACCTTTCCTCAGTAATACTGCTTGTAAATACTTCTTGTAAAATCACGGTTCCTGCACTAAGTGAGACTAGTTTCTAACTTCTGATAATAACGCTTTCCAATGCAATAACTTTGTACTAATCTTCCCTATGTCGAATCGATGTGAAAATTGTACACTGAGTTGCTAAAATGAGCTTAGATCAGGAGCCACAATTGGGGACGGAGACCGTAAGCACGCGCCATTTCTAGTAGTGGGGCTGTCCCTATGATATGGGACAATTTTTCTATTTTTAGAACAAATTGCGTCATCGTGTGCGGAAAGCGCGCGTACATTCTGCGAGGATTTTTGCGGTTGTAGCGCGGGGGAAATGGCATCCGAAATTCCCAACATGTCTCATGCTTTTGGCCCACAACTCAATACGTTTATGTCTGTTGGAATTTTGCTTAAGTATTTTCGTCGTAAGCTGCTCCAATTCGACTGAAGTAAGGCAGTGTCGAATTTAGGTATGTCCGGTTTTATATCACTCAGACCAAGTTTTGTTCCGCTGCTTCTTTTACAGGAGTTCCACATTACTCCACTTTAAATTTCACATATGCTGAAGATTAACAGCTTTTCCGTAACACAGCAAAAAACCAATTGGAAGAATTTGGATATTGCAGCGTTTAAGGACTTCAAAGTTTCCCTCCTCTTGCGAAACGCTTGCGGGGATTTCGCCAGAGTCTATGGCCACCGAAAAGAAGTAAAAAATTGCAAGTTTGCACTTCGCCTGAATTGTAAGCAACGCTTGATATCTCATCAAGGCCCAATAAGTTTACGTCTGTAGACACGGCTAGGCTCAGTTTGTGTAAAAATTCAATAAATTGTCTGTTGTCGATGAATAAGAGCGCCCGCCGATGCGTGTTTTGTACAGTCAGTAAACATGACAAATTGGACTTTTGCAATAATATCTCTAGTTTTTAGATATGTTCAAGGTTGATAAATGTTTGAGAACATATTAAACTGCTTAGCTGAAAATATGTGAATACAGCAGGAATAATCAGCAAAGTTACGATGACGCCTTCTTTAATCAACTCGAATTACGGTTTCGATTTTGTTGGCTGAGTTATCAAAACTCCTTGTCTATTTTATTTTCGCAGCTGTGTAAAATTTCACTACTTTGAACAAACGCACATGATAGTAGCCTTTTGGCGTTGGTGAAAATTGTTGCAGAATCTCAGCACAAAAGATAACGAAAGAAATCTTTGTCAAGATTTGTTGACAATTAGCTACAATTGAAAACACCGACTCGGACTGGAGCTACTTGTACGCGTCAGACTTTCCTTCCAAAAACTTTTGCAAACTTGCCAAACGAGCAGAAATAATAAGAAACTATCGAAAACAGGTTTTGTTTATGATTAAGCACTGTTTGAGAAATTCACAAATTACCTCGATACCAGAGTAGAGAGATCTCTTACATAAACTTTATTCTTTGACAACATCCACGCGAGAACCCACGACATGTGCGTGGATCCGCGCGGATGTATGTCGTCAGGGTTGTTCTAAAAATAGCAAAAGTGCCCCATATCATTAGGTGCGTGCAGATCCCGAGACTTACGGTCTCTGTCCCCGGTTATGGCTCCTGCTTAGATTGAAGATTGTTTATTTTTTACGGAAAACGACATTCCAAGGAAGCGGGAAACTGCGCGTGCAGCAATTAACATACTATGTAAATTCAAAGCTTTCTAAAGTTTTCGATTCTATTTTATCTATTTTCCATTTCATTGTTACATTCCATATGTGTAAACAATAGTTTTGACACCTTTTGACCTGTGTACTTGTTTTATTTATCTATTTTTCTCAGGGTCCATTTTTATTTTTGCTCTTTGTTTTAAAATGTATCGACCATTACTTCAATTTATCATTTCAGCTACCCTGCGAGACTAGCGTCACATATTTATTCTAGCTGGAATGTTATTTGTTTGTTGTTTGTTTGAATACTGACACAAAAACTTTATTCACATGCAACAAACTGTTGTTTTCTTGAGAAAAAGAAAATACTCAAACTACACTTTGAAATCCATGTCAGTGAAACATCGCTATATCGAAAACATGAAATTTCTGTCAAGGCTTGAGCGCACTTGTACCCGGACACATGCAAGTACGTATTGAAGCCAAACAACGTTCGTAAAAATTAATTCTGTTTTCTCTGTTCTAAACGTTAATTTCCATAATAAATGGTGTAGCAAGACACTAATTTGCCCTAGGTGATGATATTTTTTCATTCACTACCTCCATGTTTTGTACTTTTATCAGTTATACAGACGAAAAAGTAGTGCATGTTTATATAGATTTTGGTCAAGCTTCGAACATTGATGACCAAAAAATGATCGTGTTTACCATAGCGCAATTAGAATTGTCATGCCGATAAAGTAATGAGCTCTATCAGTCGTTATAAATTAAGTTGCTGTTCGTTCTTGAATGCCTGACAATACTATTTTAAACACATTTGATTCTGAACAATTCCTTCTCTAAATGAATCGCCTTTAAAGTTCATTTGCGGCCTCGTATAAGGAAAGCATTGTTCGCACTGCAAATTATCATTGTGCTATTAAACTGGAATTGTTCTCGTAAATTGTCGTACATGGTTCTCTGTCTGCAGCATAAGTGGATCACTTCCTTAAAACTTCGTTCGCAAAGCCAAGCCGAGAGTAAGCTGAAATGCTACTTTAGAATCTTTGTTTTTCACAATGTTTATATCAAAATAAATTTGTAACAATTACTAGTACCACCACCAGGTTTGTATTCTGTTCAACTTGAATTCAAAATGTCAGGAAAAAGCGCTTCAATTTTGCATTGTGGAGAATATTCGGCCGTTTCAAGATGTCCTTTAAAATAATAAATGGCGATGTTCAACCTTTCACTTCAGTCTCAAACTCAAAATATCAATTTTTTCCAATTGATCGTCATACATTTCTTTTGTTCTTAGTTTATGAATTTGGTAACATTGCCTTTGTAACATACTTGACAACGCAGCGAGGTACGATGAGATATATTTTGATCACTCTTTGGACTGAAATCGTTCAATGGTAAAGAGAGAAGAAAACGACTTACCTGAAAAAGGTGTTTTCAGTGGCTGTCAACTCGAGCCAGGCTTCGAGAGCTTACACACTTTGATCTAGCATGGCTACACTTTCTATTGAAACGATGTTTGCATTCAACCTGGTGATAAAAAGAGCAGAAAACAACAAATTAAATTACTTTTCAATGATTATCGGATCTCCAGTTGTGTTAATTTCGAATATTTGCCCCTAAATACACATTTACAGTGCTTTTCTAAAGCATTACTTTATTGAAATTGATGAACAAATCTCTCGCAATCCTGTTACTTTCAAGAATTCTTTCGGACATCAGAACAATTCCTCATTGCCCAACCGGTATCTAAGAGTTTATGGGTTCGAATCCCGTCACGGACTGTGATGTACAATTCTTTGTCCCACGCTCACCACAGGATCAAAATTTCATCTTTCACTACTCCCGATTAGATTTATCTACAGAATACTTGGAATGACACAGTTATTACAGTGGTCGACGACAAATTCAAGTAAAATGAGGAAAGGGTGAACTTATCTGAATTAAGATTTTTCCAATATATCATAGTGCACCAGCACTGCAATCCAAAATGGCCACACTTTCTCTCCAATATCCGAGTTCACCTGGCAAAAAAGGAGATTAAACATAAAACGAACTATTTTTTCATCAACAAATTCGAGACGTGTTTATAAATTTAAAAACAGACAATTCTGCAGTGACTTCTTAAAGCAGGCATCAATACTGTATGGTATAATAATTAAAGAAACCACTAAATTTTTGTTGGCTGGCAAATCTCAAACAAACTTCCTGGTTCTGCCAAGGACATTAAAATAGTTAAAGAATTTCTCTGCAAGATACTTTGAAATGTATTGACATGGAAGGAGATTTTACTAACTTGGGACTGAAACCGAAAAAAACGGAAAATTTGAGATGCTGGACTTATTGTAGAGAAAAAGCGTTTCCAGCCATTAGTAAGCAGTGAACTACTGATTGAAACCACTGAGTTCAAGAGCTAACGAAGTTGCTTTTCTTGCATTGGCAAATTTTAAGCTCTTCGTTTCATAAATTTGCAAGAACCTAAGTGAGGCAAGTTGCAGATAAATTTCTAACACCGGCAAAAAATATTTTATGAACATTACTGCTGAGCTTTTGGTGGTACATCTAGACAACGTTTCTCAGTTAATGAATAGAAAACTGCGAAGATAATATCTGGTCTATCTGAACCAAGATGTTTGCAATACTAACTTTGTACCAAAGAACATTAGAGCCACGCACTGTCGTACAAAATGGACTTGTTTTCTCTCAGCATGTCTATTTTAAAACCTGCATGAAAAAGAAAAGAGGAAGCTTTGATATACTGACTTAAATTGCGTTAGGTTTAGGAATTTGGTCAAAGACAATGCAGAGCCAGCGGTTTACAGAGACATGTAAAGCATAAATGCTTTTCAGACAGCGTTTGAACGCGCACAAAGCAGTGTAAAATTAATATTTTTTTGCTACATGAAGACAGTTCATTTGGTTATTTCCCTCAGGATATAATCAACATGATAAAAGAAATTAATTATTTTCTTTCTTGGACTGATACTGTAAATGGTATAAGACAGAATAGTTAAGAAAATACTTGGCTTCACACTAGAGCTTGTAAGTATAATCTAAGTGCACTTGGAACCTACTTTGAGTGTGAAGGGGTAAAATGTGCTTTCTTGAACTTAACTTAGTGACCATGGAAACGTTCGTAGTTCAAAGAAGCCGAAGTACGCCGCCAAGTATGGTCTACACCACACTTGAGAGCACACTTGACCAATGGGAAATGGAAGCCAACTGAGGGCGGTGTGCAGCGTTGCTACAGTTCTGACGAACGAACCGATACTAGTAAACAACTTGCTTGAATTTCATTTTCATTGACAGCCTTAACCATAGGTTTTCATATCATCCGACACAGCAAATGCTCTTCTGCAAAATACAAACCAGCTGCTGTCTCAAGTTTCAACCAGGTCATTTCTTTGCAATCGCACAACTCTGTTGAGCATTGGACGAGTCACACGGAAACACATTTCCTAGGTTAGCTAAAGCCCTACAGCAATCTCTGCCGAAAACCGCGTTGTTGAGCCACTCTAGAGAAATACAGAAGATGTCGTTTGTTCCTTTGTTTTGCTGCTATTGCTGTGTTGCTCTTTAGCAACAAAGCAACCATATGCATTTCTTCACGATTTTACTGCCGGACAATCGCATTTGTAATATATATGAGTTATTTTTCTGCGAAAATGCTCAAGTAATATACTTTGTCAACAGGTGTGAAGCCAAGTTTTCTAAAGTGCGACTTGAGATTTTCAAGTGCACTTGAGCCAACTGCTTTCTTGAAACTAACTTAGCTTCTAGTGTGAAGCCAAGTTATAATTAAATGACGACGAGCTTATCTGACTATAAGATCTTTCAGATGTCGTCTGCTTGCATCGACGCGAAGGGTAAAACACCACAATCCAAAATGGCTGGTTTTCTTTCAATGCACGTGCACTCTGTGTTCAACCTTGGAAAAAAGAGAGGAAATGTCATTAAATGAAGTAAATCTCCTTTTATTCAATAGAACAGTCTTGTAGTTGTACAATGTTGCTATTTTCAGGCATATTACATTGTGTTCGCTAGCCTGAAATCAATTGCAAGAGACTAGAGAAATGCACTTTATAGTGGTGACTGGCTTTCTTTTCGCTTAGAAAATTTACTGCGTACAAACGTGTCAGGTCTGGGATTCTGGTGGTATATTGTCTTTCGATTAATCTTGCTCTGAATTAAATCGTTTACCAGGAAAACGACGAACAAATAACAAAAATACGATGTACTTATCTGAAATCAGTCAGTTCCTATAGTCAACTTCCAGGTTGCGCTAGACCCCAAGAACTACAACCTGCAATCAATCGAAAAAGATTTCTGTTACATTTTAATTTAAATTACCATACACTAGAACAAAAAAGTTATAAAATTGTAGCAAGGGTCAAACTGAACCATAACAATGCATTTATCGTGATAGCTATCTTAGTCACAATTTTTAAATCAGACTTTGCAAGAAGGTCAGATGATACGTGTAAAATAAAGATAAAACAACAAAACCTAGAATTTACCTGAAATTGGAGTTGATCACAACATGAAGAGGCTGATATGGAGAGAACGAATCTCCAAAATTGAACACTGCTGCTCATAATGGTTACATTTCCTTTGGATACCCCTTTGTTCGTCTAGTGCCAGAAGGAGAGAGAAAAATGTCAAAAAATATATTCAGTAGGTCAATCAGTTCGGTAGTTAGAAACCGGCCATATAACGTAACATCGGTCAATATCGCCTGCATCAAAAAATTTCTTAATGTTCTCCTAGAATTACTTTATTTGAAGTGAGGTATTTTTAATGTTCTCGCCAGAATTCAAAGCAAGTTTGTTCAAAATTGGTGCTATTCGTCAAGTAATTTCTGATTTCACGAAAATGTAAACAATTATGAAAACATGAAGATAAATGAACAATAACCACAAAGACAATTATAACACAAATCTGCTTTTATGTCTGAAATTCTAACGCAATATTTTGATATTACTTACCCGAAAATGTATCAGAAATCACTCCTGAAGTAAAGGACAAGGATGGCTGTATAACAACTCAAAAAAATCGCTCCCGAGGTAAAACCGACTAAATTAACCCCAATTAAAACCTTCACGAGCAGTTAGTTCAGTGATTGTATTGAAACAAACTGTTCCTACATGAGAAAAGAATTCAAATGCTCAGGAAATATTATTGAAGTAACTTTAACACTGTTGATATTAAGTCAGTCAGATCTTCATACCCTTAGCAACTCAGAGCATCAGAGCAATGGACAACAAGCCGGGTCTAAAACACAGGTCACATTCCACAGGTCAAGAGTAGAAATCCCTACTCTACTGATGAATAACTATGCCAAAAGTTTCCCCTCGATCTAAAACAACATTTTCGCAGAGTGCTAGGTTTAATTAGGGCTAAGAGACTGAATCTTGGTGCTGTTTATTTATCTGTAGCACAGTGACCTGTGCTCTGACCTGTGGAATGTGACCTGTAGTTCAGACCCGCCGTGGACAACATAAAACAGGTACAAAAACGGCGAACGAGAGAGCTAGTAGATTAACTTATTTCTGAAATGGGGTATTCAGTAAGAAACTTTCAAACCTGCTATTCCGATGTGCTTGTCTAAACGAACTTAGTAATTCTTTATTCCGAAAGTTTCACACCCTCCCAGTATTCAACAATTTCTTCACTGTGTGGACGTAAAAAAGTGCTCAACGAAATGGTTGTACTAAACCACTAAACTGCGAGAAAGCACAGGCGTAGCGAAACGAAGCGAAGAGTTAACAAGGACACGAAAAGAGAAAACGAAAGCGTATACTTATCTGCGAAGGGGAGTTCGTACATCGACGAAGATGCTGGTTCACCTTCACATCACACGACGGTTTCTGACACTAAAATGAACGGGATGTCCCTTGAGACTTCCTTACATACACGATTAAAATTCATTCCACCTACTAGAAAAGTGTTTGCTGCATCAGAATATTTCATTGAGATTTCTGTGCGTCAAACAATAGTGCATACAATGATATGAATAAAAAAATTTCGAATAAAGCACGCACTCAGTCGCCAGTTATTTTCGTCTAAACAAGTACAGGTATTTCAAGTGAAATTCGTTGAATAATTTTCAAGAAGTTGACTCTTGAAGTCCTTTGTGATATCACTAAAAATACCAAGGAAAGACTGAACATGTGTCTTCGGGAGCTTGAAATTCATCGCCGCGTTTTAAATGCGCAACATGTCTTACTCTCAGTCGTGTTGGCATTTTACAGAGCCAATCCCTGAAAACTGAAGGTGTAAGGTGTTTACCAAGACAGGCACGGAAGGCGTGCTTGGACTATAAAAAAGAAGCCTGAAAAAAATCAGGGCTTCAACGGGATTCGAACCCGTGACCTCCGCGATACCGGTGCGTTGCTCTACCAACCGAGCTATGAAGCCACACATTGGGAGCGAGGTCAATTAATTGAGTTCATACTCTTCCCGTGAGGAGTGAAATGACGTGAAGTATATATGAAATAATTTATATTTGAACTCCGGTTGTAGATGAAAGTGAAGAATGATCATCCCAGTAATTAACGGGTTCGAATCCCGTTGAAGCCCTGATTTTTTCAGGCTTCTTCTTTCCAATTGCTTAAATTGGAAAATTTACTGTGATGATCATTCTTCACTTTCATCTACAATCGCAGTTCAAATATGAATTATTTCATATATACTTCACAAAATACTGAACAGTTGACTGTTTTATTCACTGATTAATTAAAAACCTGCAAAAGTGTTGGAATGCGACGATCCCGGGGGCGAGGCATTTGCTCTCTTTCTTCGTCCCCACCCCAGGGCATTTAGACAGCTAACGTGTCCCCACCCCAGGGAATTTGTCCATATTTTTTAAACAAATGCTAATACCCGGGGGTTAGCCCGCGGGGGGGGGGGGGGAGGGTGGGATGGGCACTGCTGGAATTGACTGATGCATAAACAGAAATACCATTTTTCAACCAGCTCGATCTACAACAATAACAGCTTAATGCTACCATAACTAAGACATAAACAACTTGTGTCGATTTTGTTTGGATGCAATTTCTATGTTAAATAATTCACTCACAATGCCTAACAATACGAGAAGTAACGGTAAAACGAGTCTAAAATTCGACTCAGCCTATAACAATCATCTCCTGCGCCAAAGGCGCGAGAAACAATTACAAAAGCAAGTGTCAATACCAACGATAACAGCGTTCGCGACATATTTATGACCTTTTAATTAGTTCAGCGAATGATATATCTGTAATCTAGAAAGTCCGCATCTCAACACTACAAGCCAGTTTGGCTTTCGCATCTGTAATTTGCAGCCAGAAATTCAATGTTTGACGAGTACAAGCTAGTTTCCGGGTGTTAATTTTCCAGAGCGGCGGCTGGTAACCGGGTGGTATTCTATTGCACTGGCATGAAACTTGCTGGAAAGCTCGCTTCAAAACAATTGCTTGCTTACTGTTTTTTCAATCAGAAGCTTATCCTAGCTGGAAAATGCTCATTTTCGGGATGAACCTAGCGGGTAAATTTTAATGTGAGGTTGTCCCAGGTAGAGCCAGCACACTATGCCCTACGGAGCGTATATTTTGCGTATCGGCTCCGGTGAGGACTCCTGAATAGCTAGTGAAACTCGAAAGTTCTAAACAGGATGGCACTGCGAGGAAGACACGACAAGTCTCTCACAATCAAGCGCAAAAGTTTGATCGTTGGAGATAAGGGATGAGAGAATTTCAACTGCAAATTTTTCTAAATTAATGATTGTAGCACACTCTATGTTTTATACCAAGTGGTCCCGTATTAAATAGCATTCGTCACTTATTGGATTTATCTTTTTGTTGATGGTAATGGCGAAGACTTGTAATGGCGAAGACCCTGTAAACGATTCTAATAACTTCTATGGAAGTACGCGTGTGCTAACCTGATATCAGTCGAAGTTCTGCGCGTTTTCTATCGTTGGATCGCTTTATCTTCACACAGGTCTTCACGTCTCGTTCGAAAACTAGCTGAATCTGACAACACAGCCTTCCGCTCGCCTCGCCATTTTGTATTGTTTTGATACACGAGACAAAGCAAAACAAAACAAAATAGGTCAACCTCCAATGCTAGGAGCCACCACTGACACCAATTGCCTCAGTTGTTTTTGACTATTAGTTATTAGAAGCTTTCGTTAGCTGACGAATTTTTAACCGTGTTTAAATAAAGATTATCTTATCTTATCCTATCTTATTTTCGGTTACAAAGAAATCTTCTTTCCTCCAAGACCTGGAACATGAAGAAGGATAAATTCACGTCCTTGCTCTCTAAGTGCCTTCCTCTTCAGTTTAGGAGGCATTAAGTATAATAATTATTACAAGGTCCGATGGTCTTCCTTAGCTTATTTTATTGTAAAGTGTGTCAGAACAGGGAGTGAATTTCTATTGACAGGTAGTACCAATACTCTTAGTTTCTTCAGTCTACCAAATTGGAGATACAATTAGGGGTCGCCCTGACAAGGCACTGCTAGAAAAACATCGATTTAACTGATTTCTTTTACTAATTGTAGTTAACAGTTTATAAACTCATGTATGACGTCCTCAGAATTTCAGTTTCTCTAAAGTACATTATGCAAAGATTGGCTCTGGCTTAATTGATCTGATGCAGATTTGAACGCATTCTTTATTCTTTTCCTTTTTGATAATTCAGATGTACAGAACTTGGTGTCAGTGGTGACTAGTCTGTCAGCATTTGCTCACTTCACAAAGAAGGACTATGATAAAGTCTTGGAAACACTTGCTAGCAAAATTCAAATTCATGATTTTGGTTTTAATGACCTTTATCTTAAAGGTTAGGATTGTGATTTATACAGTTGTAAACTCTTGCATACAGAGTAAAAATAAATTAAGTATTTATTTAACGATTCAGACACAGGTTAAGTTGCAAATCTTGTTTTTAACTCTAGTATATCTTATTTTTTCTTTACATTACTTCTCAGTACTAAACAGATGAATTAGGTTCATGATTTTGCAGACTTTATAACCATTCTTTAAATGTTAAAGCACACTTCATATGCTTTTTAAAATATTTTCATGGTCACAATAAAAGCATTCATTGATCATTTGTATGGTGTATAAACTGTTCTTCTCTTTGCAGAACCAGGGCCGGACAATTTTTGTACACTAATATTAATAATAAAGTCAAGAATCTGAATCTGAGCACTAAAATTTTATTTGCTCTGGAAATGAGTGGATAACTTTGAGTGTTGTTGTGGAATCAGAAAAAAATAATTTTATATCCCTTTAGTATCATGTGCCATTTCTTTTCCATGCCATTTGGCAACCCTTTGTGCCTCTTGTAGTGAATGCATGGCAAGCTAAGCTAGATGTACTAATTGTCTATCAAAACCTAGGATACACTTTGTATGTGCGAGGTGAAGTGGATGAAGCATTGCCATGCTTCCAGCAATGCCTCAACGTTTCTGAAGGGCAAGGTAAAGCCGCTGGTTTAAACATGTTGGGCTGCTGCTGTGCAATAAAGGTACAAAACGGAACTTGTAAATGTTTCTTTAATTCGGAGCCAAACGACAGTATAGTCTTTCAAATATGATCACTAATAAAATGTTATAACCCTGTGATGAACAACTCCTGTGTAATTTGCTGTTCTTTATGGAAGTGAATAGAGCAGTTTTCATTTGAGTGCCGAAATGTAATTGGTTTTGCATCAGCTACGCTACGCGATTGGCTTAAAAAACTCGCGCCAATTTTTCATCCAATCAGTAGTAAAACCAAAACCAATCTTGACTCGCTCGCACACGTTTTCCCGCGCTTTGCGTCACCTACATGTAATAAGTTTGAGTTTTGATTGGTTCACTGTATTGTCTGTGTCCTTTGTGATTGGCTAGAGTGATAACTTTGGTTTTGGTTTTACGACACCCAATTGAAAATCGCTCTATCGTAGACGTTGCAATCAAATGTTTTAATCGCAGTTAGTGACTCAACTGTGGCCTTGACAGACATCGAGAGGAACTGACATTAGAATGTGTGATAACATTTACTGCTGTTTAGTACAAAGTCCATTAAACATACTGGAAAATAATAAAACAGATTTCAATGATCAGCGCCTCCTTTCATGCCAGATTTAAGCCCATGCTCCTCTTACGGCTCTCTTAAATTTTGTTTGACTTTTTTTTTTTACTTTTTCAGGGTAAATATCACACTGCAGTGTCAAAATTCAGGGAGGCCCTGGTACATGATTTTCAACAACTTGAAGCTCTGTTTAACATCACTCTTCAGTATCGGAAGCTGGGAAATGTCATGGCTGAAATACAGTCTCTTAAGCTGTTGAAACAGGTAATGTTGGAACATTTTAGCTGATGTGACTAATCACAGGGAAATTAAAGAGTTGTATTATTAGCCTGTGCAAAAGCTGACCTTTTGAGAAGCAGTCGAAACAACACCTTTCTTTTGGTGAAATCCTATGAAATGTGGAGAGAGTCTTCTGAAATCCTTTACCGCGCGCTTTTTAAGGTCTGTAAATAATTATTCTCAAATGAACCCATCATACACTGCTCGCATATCTGTAGAGCCTTGTCTTCAATTTGGAATGTTTTGGTGTCACATCTCACTCGTGACCAGCTCTCCTTCGAGTATGTAGACACTGACGTCAGAGGTGGGACGTTTGTTTACTGAGGTTAGAAGTCTTGTATTTAGTGTAACGCATCAGGTGAACGTCATTTTAAGAAGAACGCACCGTACTTGCATTCAGATAAGGAAGTACTAGACTTGTCATAAGTCGACCTTTACTTAATCCTGGGACTTTTAGAAAGTCTAAGAAAGTACGATTTTGTGTCTTTAATTGATGTGTTTCGCTTTAACTGTATACGTCTTTTTGTGGTTGACTGCCGGTTTGAAAGTGGGCTTGCTTGACAAATGATTCGAATTCCGTTAGGTAGTTGGGATGGATGGTAGAAAAGAGCGGACCACGATGTTCCTGTCATGTTGGGACCTCCAAGAGTACATAGTTTGGCCTCTTTCCATGTGCTTATTAGAGTCACAGTGCAAAATTCAAATTTGTTATCAATTTCTTTGTTTGTCTGTTTAGACCATCCAGAGTAGGGAAAGAGAACAGGAAAGACGCTATGATGTGGCAGTAATTCCCAGTGATCACAACAAAAAGCTAGGTAAGTCCCTTTAGTTCTGTTTTACATTGCATTACTCTCAAATAAATAATGCTACCGCAATTACACAGCCAGTTCAAACTTTGCACAATGATGCATCGAAATAAACGTACGATTGGCAAAAGGGCAAGAGTGAAAAGCCTCTCATGGTCAGTGCTTCGTACGAGTCTGAACCATTGAAAAAGTTTGGCAGGAGCAAAGCCAATGCAACACAGACTTCGTTTTAGCAGAAATGGTGTTTTAGTGAATGAGATAAACGTAAAATAAAGTCTCTCTACAAGTGGCTTACGGTTATCAGGGCGGCGTTTATCTCCGGTTTCTGTAGCTCGAATCGCCTAGGGGTATTTCCACTCCTCCCTGGATGGGATGCTAGTCTGTTGTAGGGTTTTTGTTCAGCATTAAATTTTCCAGTATCTATTTATGCACCTGGGTGGAGAGAGGCACTGTAAGTGTTAAGTGTCTTGCCCAAGAATATAGCGCAGTGACCCCGCCCAGGGTTTGAACCCATTAGGCTACCTCGCCTCCCTCTGTGAATGGGATATCAGTAGGGTAAATGCAGCGCATGATCAGTAATACTTTTTGGGTGCACTTCGTAGCAGTGTTCTTGGAAATGAACATGGCCAGTTTTGTTTTTCCTGCAAAGCGACGTGGTTTTTACACATCAGCAAAAATGTGTTACTAACAACGTTTCTTGTATTTTTCTTCAGATGCGGAGCTAACTGTTCCTCCAAGATTTGCCTTGGCCAGTGCAATGTCAAGTTCTGGTATAACAACAGAACTTGTCACATTCATATTGGCTAAAAGATCTGCAGAACTCGACAGGTTTGGGCATAGTTAATACAGGGGAAGATTATGACACGTGGCAAAGTTGTTTGTTATATGTTTTTGTTGGCTATTTTGGGGGTTGGCCCTTCACAAAACCTGGTAAATTACAAAAGGTGGTTACGTGTGCTCATACAACTAACCAATAGAAGTATTTCGATTATGTAATTACTGTGAAGTCAATGAGCATAAAACAAAAGATGTACAGGGTCAAGGACCTTCCAACATTAATCTTAGCCTGTTTGTTTGCTTCTTTGTTGCTCGACGGGATTCTGACCATTTTCCTCTATTAACTATGGTTTGGGTTATTTTCAAGAGAAGCTATACTCAGATAGAGGAGTAGATTTAACTCTTTTAAGATTATGAAATATGTCCAGCAAATTAAATTGTTATGATTTTAAGTGATAGTGAAAGAAAAACAAAGGAAAAGTTCATTGGCCAATTCACTTCGACTCCTTAGAAACTGATTGGATATGTTTTTTTACTTTTTTGATGATAATAATTACGTCTACCTAGACTTGCTGTTCATGCTGGTTCAGGTTTAATAAAACTCTTGTTCACTGTCAGCTTGAGATTGTAAATCGTTTACGAAACGGCCTTTCAACTATCCCGTGTATTACGTGTTTGTGTGTCAGCTTTTTTTGTCAAGTGACATTTTGTTTGTTTAGGTTTGAAGAGGCAGCGAAGTACTATCTGGAGTTGCTGGCCAACATTACAGACATGCGCACTGTTAGCTTTGTAAGTATCAAAGATAATATCCAACACCTTTCAAATCGCAGTAAGTGGAGGAGAATGGGCTCTAACTCAGCACGCTAGGATGCCTGGGAACGTTAGCGTAATCGTCTGCAAAAGTCACCAAGCCCGCAGTTCATCACTTAAGTCGTTAAGCAATACGACTTAGCCTTGTTGTACCGTGCTGGCGTGACAGTTCTTGGAATATCGCGATTGCTGGCACTTTATTTTGATTAGATGATAAGAATCGAAAATTTATCTGGAATGTTTGAACAAAGATTTGTGGCTACCTGCAGTTGTTTCCTACACGGTGTTGTTCTTCCAAAACTAAGTGGCCTACAATGCGAACGAACAATAGTACCCGAGCGAGGTTTGGGATGGACATTTTCATACATTTTTGCTGTAATTGTGTCCACCCTGACCTCGACTCGGCGCCATCAGTTTTGTTGGAATGCGGGAAAGGTCTATTGTTGTGTATCTATAGGCTTGTATTGTTAGTATTATGAACTTTCTACTGTTACCTGACAAACGGTATTGGCGAATTCTAAGGAAAATGTTCCGTCGTGTGTACGTAAATAATCCCAGAAATGTAAGAGAAGTTTAACACTTACTGCGAAAGTTAGCATTACATGGAATTATTCACTGTTCATTACCGTCATTCTTGACAGCGCAACACTAGGAATCTGCCAAGTCCCACAAAGCTGTATCAGCAATGTGCATTTGCGCTGTTAAAAGCTAGAAGATATGAAGACGCTGTGACGGTTTGTGATAAAGTGCTCACAAATTTTGAAAGTCGAAAACGCGCCCAGAAAGGTACGAAAGATTAGTTAGGTATGTTTGTTTTCAGAACTGTGAAAGGGATGGTCTCTTGTATGTTTGTTAATAATAAGTACTGCTGAAAAAAAACATTTTATCTTCATGTCTACCTAATTAACTGAAGTGGCATATGTGGGGGAAATTTTGTGTGAGGGTAATTTTCGTACGACTTTCAGTTAGAGCTGTTGTACTGTTTTAGTTAAGGTGAAGTAAGAAAAGTCTGCTTCAAACCTGATAGCTCGTCGTCTTTGGCACGTAACTTTGATTTCTGTAACATGAAGCGAGCTGGAGAGCTGGAGTATTGCCACACCCCTGGATGGGATGCTAGTCCATCACAGGTTTGGTCCCAGGCAAACATGTTACACGTAGGTGAAGAAAGGCACTCTACTCTGAGAGCAAATTGCCCTACCAGTGAAAACAAAACATCACAAAACCCTGGTCAGGTGATGGCTAAAACCCTTACCTCTCGCTGCAGAGTCCAACCTAGAAACGCTGCAGAGTCCAACCTAGAAACCATTAGATCACCATACCTGCCATTAGTTGCGAGAAGACATTAATTCTGTCCGTTTAAGACGAGAGATTCGTCAATAACATTACCGGTGATTTGAAGCCAGAGATTTGACTTCATTTTTTTTTCTCAGATGACGGAGATGAAACAAGTGCAATCGACAAGGCTCCCAGGAAACGACCTCGTTCAGATGACGAGGCAGAAATCATAAACAGCGAGGATGAAGAAATTGTGCCCGATGATGTTGAGATGTTGATGTTGAAAGCCGAGGCTTTAGTTCATCCTCACCAGCCACTTGAAGCAGTACAATCTCTGAACAGGTACAGAGTACAGTAAATTATATAATCCAACCTTTATCATAAGAAAGTCTAGACTTGCCAGAAGTCAACTTCATCAGTTTCAGGGTAGCATAGCTCAGCGAGCTTAGCGAGCTGCAAGGTTTAATTAACGCCTAATTGTCGAAAATAATCACGTGAACCTGTCGCCATTCCGTTTCGTTGTGTTGCATAGTAACGTAGTTGGAAAAAGCTGTTGGCCCCTATTTCTTGCGCAATAATATAAACACAAAGTTACATGCTTGCTTCTTATGATTTCAAGAGATTCGCTGTGGGCTAAGCACCATAGCTGTCGCCCCATTGTTCTTAAGCTGCGCCCGTAGCCTTCCGCGGTTTCCCTCGTCTACACACGCTTCAGCTGTTATTATATTATTCCGCGCGAAATTCTTTGTTTAACTTTAAACATTTTAACACATCCATTAAACTATTGTTTTACAGACTATTTATACACTTTTTATCAACTATCATTTTGATTTGATATTGACGTTAGCTCAATGTCGAAACGTCTTCGTTTTTTAACAAAATTTTTAACTTTCTCAATATGCTTAGAAATATTTTATCGCAATTTTTTATAGTTAAATGTTTAGAAAAATCGCTTCTTATTCGTATTCATAAGTCACCTTTTTTTCCAGAAGTCACTCTTCATCACGTAGAAGCTGAGCTGGAAATTAATTCAAAGATGGACTTCAACACTGTTTAATAATGTAGTTAGTGTCGTGTTTGTCTTCAGCACCAACATATGACGACTGTGCAGTGTGGTGCGTATTGTATTCATGACCACTGCTGTGCAGAAAATGTGCGATCTTTACTATTATGACCAACGTATAATTACAGTTGAAAAGAAAACTTGCTTTCATCGCCCGAAATGTAATTTCACATCTCTTGTTTTGAAAGGTAAACAGGTTTAAAGGGAGTATCGAAAGCATGCAAAACATCCTGTTTGAGCTAACTTATAGACATGGACAGAGTTACTCAAACTATTTAAGCACGATTAAGCTAATCCAAGATAAGCTCGGATTTGATTTACCTTACGTAACGTTTCATTGAGCAGGCGCGGATCTAGGAAAAATGTTGCCCGATTTACTGCAAAACGAGCGCCGAAGGCGCCAGCTCTTAGCGGGGTCCGGGGGCATGCTCCCCCGGGAAATTTTTTCAATTTTAACTACCTAAAGTACCCTTTCCTGGCTTTTTGAGTCAGTCAGACAATATATTTGCCAGTTCCATTCTCCTTGGATGAAGCCTTGCAAATCTGCGAATTATTTCGTGAAAGTCAATGTCCATGTTGTAATGAATGTGCAGCAAGGCAAGTCCTGTCAATCTCGTCTGTAACTGATCGTGCTTCGTAAATGTGTTTTCAGTCGCCTCAAAGCCATTGCTAGAACGAGTTTCCACTGCAAAGATAAATCATTTGTTCAAGTATTACCAAGAGGACAAATTTCAGCCCAGACAAACACGTCTGGGTATTACGTCAGCCAGGCGTGTGCATACCGAACGAAAATAACTTTTCAGTAAAATTAATTTGTCCACTCTCAACCATTATTAACAAAGACCCGAACTAACCTTTTTTCCTGAAGTAGTCAGTAATTTGTGACATCTTGACGTTGTTATCTATTCCACACTCTTGTTGAAGTCGTTGTCCAAAGAAGTTGAATGATCATACAGGCTAACCGAGTAGCAGAATTGCACAAATCGCCCGGGGAAATCTAATTTTGGTCTAGACGCCCGCGGCGATGATGTGATGGCGTGACCGCCGTCGGGAGACTGGTGATTTCCCGGCTGTAAAATTTTGCCACTAGAACGTGTCTATGACCCTTCTCTATTTCTGGTAATTGGCAAAAAAAGAATAAATAAAAAATAAATGTCAAAACTATTTTCGAGATTCAACTTGCAGTTTACTTTTATTAAAAATATATACATATCTATTGATTTTTTTTTATTATGAAAATTCTGACCGATTTCCGTAAAACGGTTGAAACCGGTATGGATCCGCGCGTGCTTGTTTACAGTTTATCGAACTTTATCTCTGGCAAACTTTGTTAACCTTTCCTTTGTGTACTTTTGCAGTGAAAAAGCTGGTTCACTGCGTCAAATGGACAGGATAAATCTTCAGATACGGAGCGTACAGGAAACCTGAAAAATAACAGTTTAATAAGATAGAAAAACACCAAAGACATAATGATAAACCATAAAGGAACAAGGATGGTTAAGGATAGAGAAGATTAACACGGATTGCAAACGACGAAATTGAAAAATTGAGGCTAAACTTTTCAATATGCGCAAACCGTGACTAAGCTCCTTTAAATAAGCTTAAATTTGGCTATAGGCCGTAAAAAAAATCACGAGAAATTATGAGAATTAAAGAAAATGTTCGAACAAATGGCAAGATTTAAATTCTACAAAGAAACTGAATTCTAGATATAGAAGCGCTAAATTAAAATATCGCAGGGCAGCACGTTCTTTTCAGCGAACTTCGTCCGCAGGAATTTTTACGGTCAAAATTAACAATGTTGGTTGTATCGACGGTTAGATCTTCATGCGATTGCGTAAGCTTATTCATTGTCAGAGAAAATTTTTTCTTCCAAAGATATTTTCCAAAGACGTGAGAAAGAGGTAAGAAAACTGAGTATGCGTCACAATTTGCGCGCGCATAAATGTCGTCATTATTAAAGTTGAATTATGACGCAACTGTAATTACTTAGCTGGACCAAAAGTACGTTTTACGACGCTTCAGCGCGGTGTTCTTGTCTGTGAGATTTTCGACAGTTAGAGGCCAATTTCGATTTATTAAATGTCTTACTTGGCTCCGAGGTTTAGGGGAATAAAACAAAAGAGACCGCCTCGGGTCTAAGGGATGAATAATTAACTTCTTTTTTTATTATTCCGTTAAGCCTCGCAGAGCCAAGTTAGAATTTTAATATATCAAAATTGGCCTATTAATTACAAACATAGCATATTCGGATCAAAATTCCTTTCAGGTGCGTGTTTTTCTCCCAAGTTGCTCATTTTTCACAATTCAAAGCACACAATCTTAACGTGGGATGCATTTCCTTTGTTCAAAGCATATTCTCGTGGCTGTAATGAATTTTAATGTGGGTATATATAAAGAAGTGTAGAATGACACACCCATTTTAGCGTCAGTCGCCGTTGCATTGAAGGCAAGGGCGAAGACATCTTAGTCGCTGTGCTCCCTTCAGGCAAGTCCATATTTTCTTTATTTATCGCCGTTGAATTGAAGGCAAGGGCGAAGACATCTTAGCCGATGTGCTTCCTTCAGGTAAGTCCACATTTTCTCTAGCTAGTTACGTGTCCTAGCTGTTTCCCTCGTCTTTCAATTTGATCATTTAATGGTATAATAAAACTTTCCTCAATGCTGTGAAAGCTTCGAGGTGCATGTGGTTTTCCTTGACACCGAAGACTGTATTTAGGCGAAATTGAAAAACCGAATAGCAAACGGCATTTCTCTTGTGAGTAACTGAATGATTATTTTTGATAAAATGTTTGTTTACAACTTGATAATCTGCTTGGTTTGCCGTTTGACTTTGTCATTCGCAATTTGTTTCGTGACCTCGGAGCGCTACCATGTACACTCTTTTTAACTGTTACAAAAACAGAAAATTCCAACCGCCTTTGCCTTTGCTCTGATACGAAGAGAACAGTTATGTAGTTATATCAAAACCTATAACTAATCTTCAGTTCGTTCCCACTGGAACTGGAATTGGAGTGACAGGCGTCATTCACCAATTCAAATGAAGTGTAGCACGACCAGCTATGGACTCCTGGCAAGTTTCATGTTGACGACAACTCCGTTGAAGTTCAGATAAGTGAATCACAGTTGTCGCTAGATTTCATTTAATATAATCCTTTGAAGTTTTGCATCTAAGTCCAGTTTAGGGGCATTCAGACCTAACATTAGAACCGGTTTGCAACTTAATAAAGAATGTGAGAAATTTCAAAATGAGTGCATGTCGCTGGTAATTTTGCATGCCTTGGTGCTGAACATTTCGTAATTTTAATGGACGAGTCTCGTATTTGGACGTATTTTTGCTTAAAATTAACCCACAGACAAAAGGGACACGTATTATTTATTTCGTACTATTAGGTTAAAACATTTTTCATTTATCTTACAAATACAGGAAATCGAGTACCGAGTCGAAGATCTTACGATTTGGTGGCACTAAAGTTTTACTGTTTTTTTTTTTTTTTTTTAACATAATCCATTCGTAGAATGCCTCAGTTTATCGTCCTGCGATCGTGTTTTTCTGTTTAAAAAAAAACTTTTTTGAAATCCATAGCAAGAATCTAAGAACTTCTAACTTATTGACTACACTGGCAAATTCGTTTATTAATTCCAAAAAAAAAAATTATCTGAGCTGAAGCTAACTGACGAGCCTATAGGCGTAGTTCAATGAGGAAAATGAGCAAAAAATAGCAAACTTCTCAGCGCAGGAAAAGATTTGCAAGCTCGTTAGGCCAGCTATATTGTTATTTGTTCGCCAACGTGAAAGCAATTGGCTTTTGAAACAAAGAGTTGTTTGGTTGTACAAAAATTAAATTCAAAACAATTGACGTCAATGTCTGCAAGCAGTGAATATTGCTCTTTATCTCTGATCCGTTGACAGAAAAACTTATTGCCAAAATGTTGTCATGGAAATCAAACGCAGATGAATCCGATGGATTGACCACCCACTTCCCAAGGTTGCCTAGAGATGGACACCAACTGGCAACAGCAAACCTGGTTGGCCAAAAACCACCTGACGCCTGCCATGAGCTCAATGAGCAGCAACATATCGTACAAAATAGAGATAAATGTAGATGGATTTTGGCTGCCTTGTGTCCCACAGAGAACGAAGAGGATTAATTAAAAAAGTAAGTAAATCGCGTTATTAACCTTACAGCAAGTCTTTTATCTTAAATGGCGGCTTTCCTTCATTATCAACTCATTCTTACGCTACCAAGTTGAATAGAAATACATGAAAGATGAAGAGTTGTTCCAAATCGATTGTTTTAATTTGTGACGGCCATTTATTATGGTTCAACTTTCTGACCACAACATGCGAACAAGTTTTTGAGGTGAGCAAGTTATCTGTCCATGAAATAATCATAAGTAAACCTAGGTGATTAAATAACTAAAGTTGCTGCCGTTTGCTTCGCTATCTCCAGGATGACCAAAGATGTGTTAAAGGACAGTTCACGAGTTTCTGGATTTATTCATCAACTTTAATTAATTGAATTTCATCAACGTCAACTGAATTTTGGATGGCAGTGTGCAGAGCTTCACTTCTGGCGTACGATCGATGACTACTGGAAAAAAATCTCAGCTCAGATAAGTAGATAATGGTTGTCCTATCTTTACACTCCAAGAGTGTTAAAAATCGTGATTCCGATTGTAAAATTGATAGATTTTCAAGTTTCGTACCATTGCTGCATATAAGCGTACGGCTGTCTTGTTGTCCACAAAATGCCATAATTTATAACAGTACAATACACGTGCACTGTGTTATGTTCGATAATAATTATTACAATGAGACTGGCGTTTATTTGGAAGGACTTTGGGTCGAACTTTTGTTGGCTCAGATCATTTTCGCGTGGGGGTTGGAGTTATTATGTGAAGGAACATCTTCCACTTTTCATTTTACGTTCTTGGAATTAAGCGTCTGAAAACGTTTAGGTGAAGAGGAGAATACCACGACGTAAATAGTCATAAAAAAAATTCTTTAATAATCATTAAATCCAATTTTAATAGCTAGCTTATATTACATATAATCAAGTTAGAAAGCATTATCCTTGATTCTTAGAAGCGCGAACAATACAACCCATCTTGGATTCCATGGGAATTCTATTTCATTTTTGAAGAAAATGTTAAAATTCGAAAACACATCAAAACAATACTGTTTTCTGAAAATTTACATAGTTATCAACTGTACCTAACACTGCTGTAAATTTATTAGTTGACAAGGTAGTGTTGATTAAATATTCTTTTTTCTCTGTCTCTCTCGCTCCAGGCGGCTGATGTATCATTGTTGACAGAAAGGGCAGCCATCTTGGATCGCAATGTACTGTTGGACTCTGGCACAAGTTGACTATTGGAAACATCAAATCTCAGATTAGTACATAATTTCTACTCTCGTTAACTTTTAACAGTTTCAGTGTAAGATTATGAGAAAATCAGTAACGAGAATACACATTTTGAGCATGGGACGTACTTAAGAGTTACCACTTTGAAAAACGAAATTCTCAGAGTTAACATTGAAAACAATATGAGAAAACCAGTGATGAGAATATACATTTTGAGCACGGGATGTGTTAAAAGTTACCACTCGGTTCGTTATGCTGAAGGTCAACCTGAAACTCTCGAATATCATTTCTTGTAATTCATATTTTTTTTCAAGGTATTGATGAAGACCATAACCAAACGTTGCGGAAATGTAGATAAGAGAAAAAAATAGTTTGCTTAATTGAAAACAATGGTGGTTTCTTTTCGAGAAAAACTTAAATGAAGAGGAAGGGGTAGTAAGTAAGACATAACCGCGGCTTGTCAATAAAATCAACTCGTGAATGCTCACTAGTTTTCCCATTAAGCCTGAGATGAATGATACATCGCATTGTTGTTTTGCATGTATACATCCTTTACATTTGAGCAGTATTCTCGAGAATATAAAGTGAAGTATCTTGATTGAAAGATTTTAATCTTCCAGTTCGTCCCTTCTCATACATCGCAAACTACTTGTAAAAGTGCTGTTTAAGTACAACCGTATCAAAATTACTTTTAAAATTTAAAGTAAGATTGCTCTAAAAAGGGCTTCTTCTGTTTTATTTATGTTTCTGTCGAGTAAAGAAGGATTTTGAATCTTGAAAAAATTTGGAAAGGCTGTTTTGTTTTGTTTTGTTTTGTTTTGTTTTTGTCGAGTAAAGAAGGTTTTGAATCTTGAAAAAAATCTTGGGCACAGCCAGTCAGATATCCGGACTACAATAGATCGTTTTTACTGTCTGCAATGAAAAAACAAACAAACAAACAAGAAAATGCGATCTTATAGAAGGTAAATAAAGAAGGCACCTCTGCAGGTTTTAGGTCTATGCGCTATCCCAAACTTCAGATATTCGCCTAAATGTTTTGCACAAATCTAGAGTCCAGTATGGTGCCGCCTTATTGGTGAACCTCCGTGGTACACCAATAAGCGAATCTTTGTGTATATATTTGCTCCATAAGTGATACAGTTTCTGATGGATCTACCAAAACATTAGCTCTGAATATTGAAAGGGCATAGCATGATCAACTTTGTCACTCGATGTATTGAATACTTTTTGAGCGACGCGGGTTTAAAAACTCAAAATTTTACAAAAAATGTAGACGCTCATTTGCGCTTCTGCCACTGAGAAATTTTGCAGTTTTTGAAAGCCAATTTCTCCTCCAATATTACACCCAAAGAGCCAAAAGCTTCACCAGTTACTAAGTTAAATTTTTGTAGTCAATTCTTGTCTAGCGTGATACCTTCTCCTTGCACAGTGGTATGTTAATGAGGAAAAATGTCAGCAAAAAAGTCAGCAAAGATTCGCCAATTCAATATGGCGGCCGGAAAATAGTGTGATAATCTGAAGCTTACTTGGTTATCTAGGCCACTGTTTGCCTGCACTGCACAAACCTATAAATTAACACTTTACTACTTTCTTATTTCACGAAGGGCTAACAATGATGAGACAAGTATATCGACAAACGCGATCGTAGCTTTATGTCCCGCACTGTCATAACTCTAAAATTCAAAATACATTTGTTTCCAAACGAAAGACGTTATTCCGCTGAAATGTTGTGAAGATATATACTTTTAGCACCTCTTTTGCCTGATGAGAATAGAAACTCTGGTGGCTCTTTAGGTTTGGGTTTTAAAACTTGATGACGTCACATGAAAACGTTCCATTGAATTGAGTCTCTGAATAAGTCTCCTTATTCAGATCTAATCAGTAATTAGTTCTACAATAATAATTGAGACAAAATCCGAGAGGAAATTGACCAATTTCAGTTTTTCTTGGACAAAAACCTTCTTCCAGAATATTTGTGAGTATACTATAGTCCTTTTTGCATTTTCTAAAAGCTTGAGGTATAAATAGTTGCCTGAAATAACACCGGAAACAATTTCCCATGGAAACGTGAGAAAATAAATTTCAAAGTTCAGAGAAGTTGTGCAAACAAAGGTAACATGTCATCAACAGTTTCATTTCACCAGTAATTTCAAGTGTTTCATATGAACTTCAAAATCTGTTCTGGACATTTGGTGTTGTTAGAAATAATTTCCTTCGAAAAGATATTTGAAACAGTCGCACAGAAGTCGGCTATACGATGTGAATAATCACGGTACAAAGTTTTTTTCCACTTGTTACTCGAACGTCTTGTGGATTCCTTCTTAATTACTTGGAGGGAGATTATTGAATGAACTTGGTGAGCAATTGTAAGAGGATACCATGAAACAACTTTCATACCGTCACTAGACTTTTTTAACACAGGATTTGGTAATATGACTTCTACCAATACCACATTATACAAGCTTATTGAAGTGCCTTTGAAATTAGTTCCCAACTTGTTTTTTTACTTGCATAATGTTTACATCTATGGAGCCTTGAGTAAATTTTTTTTTATCCGTAACGTCATGCTTATGAAAGCACGTAAGGATACTTTTTTGAATACTGCAACTTACCCTCTCCCGCCACTCTACCCCCAAAAAAGAATGAAAAACAGCCAAAATAGTGACCGTCGATAGTGGATTTCAGAATATATTTGGACATTGGCCCTTCAAAATCTGTACAATGCCTTCTTTGGAGGATTAAATCTTTCACAGATTCGTAGGTAGATCAGAAAGAGCGAAAAGTTTAAAAAAAGACATTGCCATGACTTAATTTAGGTCTACAGGTTAAATTTCGTGGAGAAAACGTTTTTTCGCAATTTGCGGCGATGAGTTCTCTTTCTAAGAAAAAAATTTCTCCCATCAAATTTCCGTGATACAATGTTAACCAAAAACTGAAGTTCATTTAAAAATTTAACAAAACAAAATTGTACTTACTTGGGAAAAAACGTTTTGAATGACATTCCAATGGGGAAAGGAGCATTGTTGACTGGCCGTATTACCTATCCCACGGAACTTTGTGCTAAAATATTCAGAAAATATTAATTTTAAAGAATACATCATGAATTATTATAACTGATCATAGAACGAAAATTAAAACTGTGTTAACACATCGATATTGAAGACATGATAAAAGCTCAGTTAGACGTGGAACTGGAAATCCTTGAAAAAAAAAAGCAGTTTATATAATTAATAAATGGAATTTCTGTCGTTTATTGAAATCGACTTAAAAGATCATACTTAACTGGTTTTAAACTCATTACTTTGTTTTCAATTTCATTGGAAACTGCATGGGAAAACCTGTGTTTTTCATACATGAAAGAATGAATTTTGAGTTGTGGATAAGAAATGGAATAGTTAGCTTAAACAACGACGATACCTACGCCAGGGACGACTACTGGAAAGAAAAATGGTATTTCTAATCTCGTAACAATCTGGATACCTGCTCCGTACGCCAATCAGTACTTAAAACTTGCTCAAACTAAATATGTAATGCCAGCGATCAATTCCAAAAAGCAATACAAAAGATTTGCTATCCCGACCCACGTTCTTCAAATTGCACGGAACCTGTTCATTTCACGTCACGGCTTCAAAATGCACAAAGATTTAAAACGCACGTGCACAGCCATTCATTCTACTCCATAAATCTTTTGTTTGGTGACGTTTTCGTTGCCGTTTTATGTTTTTTTTCTTCATCTGGGATTTTTTCTTATTTCCCCAATTACATCAATTACAATTCTTTTTTCAACAATTAAGTTACAGAAGAACGAATAATGTTTGGTTTACAGAGCTTAACAATGACACCATATTGAATTAATTAAGAAAAAAGATTTTCTCACTTCTTATCGTCATACTATTTAACTTAACGATTTTCCTTAATAATAGCGTTGTCTACTTTAATTATTAGTTGAAATTGTTTCCTCAAAGATCTTCTATTATTCTTTAAACAAATTCGTTTTATTCGATTTGAAATATGTGTTTTTCAGTTTCATATTTAATTGCCTAAATACTTATGAAGCGGCTCAAGGAAGGTAATGTTTCTCTACATCGACAAGTCCACAAGAAAGATTTTCCTAAAATTACTATATGATTAAATAGATCCATCTCCTCCTCAAAAGACTCAACAATAACATCGCAATATGTAAGTGAGAGGCTTCTGCAACTCTTGATTTTACTCAAATTTTTTCATTAACCTCGTGCCAAAAAGAATATGAAAAAGAACAACCGAACAAAATATAGGATATTGTTTCCGTTAGCTGATGACAGGTGCAGTTGGGATTAGAAACGTATCCTATTTTACACGGGCGGTCATTAGTATACAGAACAGAATTTCGACACTTTGTACCGAAAGGAGCGTAGATACGGTTCATTAGCAGCCCTCACTGGCAGAAGAAGTGCCTCTGAAACTTGCTTGTCATCAAGGTTAAATTCTTCCTTTAGCTTGACCCATTCACTTGGCTTTTCCAATTTTTGTTTTATAGGAAAACAATAGTCAAAGTCACATTAGCGCTTGCCTTTACTGTGCTACGCTGTCTAAGAAGATTGGAAAAAAAAAAAAGCAATCATTATCAACACAATATTTAGATTAATAAATTTCTACGTGACTAAGACTGCCCTCCCGTCCAAACGTTTTCGTTGCCGTTGCTGTGGTGGTTTGCTTGAGCTCCCTAATGTCCGGAAAGTTAGAACAGACGGGTAACTGGGAGCGTAGGGCGGTGTTTCGTAAGACATTTCCGTAAATTTAAATTTATAATCATATTAACTTTGTGGGATAACTGCTTGCAAATGATTTGTTTCCCTGTCTCTTTTAGCGTAATTCCGAGAGTAGTTAGCGCAATTTTCCTGTGTTATTTTTTTTTCTTTGGTGACATCAGACAATAAGTGTTTCTGATTTTCGTGAGTGGATAATTTCCAGCTAGAACTGACCCGAAAAATAAGTGTTCCGCCCATGAGTGGTGAATTCGATGTTTGAGCGTTAACAGGGTCTGAAGACAGATGTTAGCGAGGCATCAATTCTAAACCAAACCCGGTTGTTCACTGCATCACATGACTAAAAAATAAATGTATTATGGCTATGTTTGACCAAGGGAAATTGTGACAGGCGAGAGAGTTTACAAAACTGTTTGGCTACGTATATGCCAGCCCAAAGGGAAATAAATAGACGGCTTTCTTGCCAATTGCGAGTTAAAAACTGACTCTTCGTACATCATTTGCACAAAAAAGTGACTTGACTCTGCTTGAAAGCTCATTTCAAGGGCACCGCTTTAAAAATTGCAAATGAGCCAACGGATAATAAAGTTATAAAAATTGACAGTGGATCAGCAATTAAATCTCTTGACTGAATTAAGACATAGCCAGAGTCAGGTGATGAGAATAAATAATACATCAACTATGAGATATTGTCTTGATGTGAAAATTTACAATATTTCTTGCCAAATTTGCATTTTTCGCATAGAAAAATATACGAGAAAGAATGTAACAACTAAGTATTGAATGTTTCATACTTTTAAGTGGAAAAAATATCAAACGTAAGATTTATTTTGTCAAATCGCTCGCATTGTGGGCTGAAATAGCGCCACAAAACACCAGCAGCAGATTGTTTTCAGTCGTGTGTCGTGACGAAAGCTGACTC